>NW_004444045.1:1210664-1222407 GCF_000243295.1 Trichechus manatus latirostris
AGATTTTATATATGTCATCCCATTGCCTTCTTGCCTGCATGGTTTCTGCTGAATAATCTGAGCTTAGTCTTATTGTTTCTCCACTGTATGTGACTTCTTGTTTTTCACGAGCTGTTCTCAGGATTCTTTGTTTGTCTTCGGTTTTGGCGAGTGTGAATATGATATGCCTTGGTGATTTTCTTTTGGGGTTAGGGCTTCTTTCTTTTTTGGAGTGACAGAGGGGAGCAGAATGGCAGGCACACACCTTAGAAAGCGTGGTGGTGCCTGGGAATACAGGGTCAGCTGCCTCGACCCTGACCGTGCTTCTTGTCTCCGCCCCTCACTCCCCCACCCCCAGCCATCCTGGCATCCAGTTGGCACTCTGCCCTGGCCTGTGCAGGCACCCAGCTTTCCTGAACCTGCTCATGTCCTCCTGGGCAGTTTATTTCAGCTCTATTTACAAGAACTTTCCTTCCTTTTCTTGGCTGGTCAATCCCTCTGCGTGCACCACACACACTCACATGCACCCCATCCCCAGGGATCATTTGGATCAACCTCTGTGATGGACAGGAAAGAATTCCTGTCCATTCCTCAAGGTACCATAAACCAAAAACCAAACTAGTTGCCACTGAGTCGACTCCAACTCGTGGCAACCCCATGTGTGTCAGAGTACAATGGCTCCGTAGGCTTCATGGCTGTGACCATTCAGAAGTAAATCACCAGGCCTTTCTTCCAAGGCACCTCTGGGTGTGTTCAAACTACCAACCTTTCGGTTAGTAGTCAAGCACTTAACCGTTTGCAGCACCCAGGGAAACCTCAGAGTATCGTAAAAAAACAAAAAAAACAAACCTGTTGCCTTAAAGTCGATTCCAACTCATAGTGACCTCATTATAAGACAGAGTAGATCTGTCCCATAGGGTTTCCAAGGAGCGGCTGGTGGATTCGAATGGCCAACCTTCTGGTTAGCAGCTGAGCTCTTAACCACTGCGCCAGAGACACTGGGAAATAATTCCCACCTCCCCTCACTGTTTTGTGTTCAAGTCTAATAGCATAAATAATCCTCCCTCCCTTCAGCCCCTTCCCCCAAAATAAGGCACCAGAAAGTTTCCCTGGGCTCGGAATAAACCCCCCTCTACCACACACATACACGTATTACACCAGCAGCCCCACACTCCGGTCTGAATCTCTCCCACCGCCAGCTTGACCCTCTGAGTGTCCACTGGGGTGAGGCAGGAGCTACTGACGCCCACCCAGGCCAATACCATATTTAAAAGCAGATCCCCAGCCCTCTGAGCTCTGCAGCCTCAGTGCTCTGAGCCCTTGGTGAGCTAAGAGGCCTCGGGCCCAACGCCAAACGCCCCACTATCCCCCGAGCCTCACTGCTTACTTGGCCTCAGGGCAGAAACACACACTTTGTTCCAGACTGCATGGGCTTCATTACTTGTCACTCTAAATATTTATACTCAGTCTGCCACAGTCCCCGGGGCATGTGGGGGTGCAGTGATGAACTTCTTGCTGGAGCTAGGAGGGAAGCATGGAGTTCACGGGCCAGTGAGGGGCTGAAGGCCTGGTTCATCTGGCAGGTTCGAGGGCCAGCCTGGCCTTGCAGCCTGGTGTGGGGCCCAGAGAGCCCTGCCAGCCTGCCCGCCCAGGAAGGAGTCTGGGACTGTGCAAAAGAAGCTGGACAATGAGTTTGAAGACCTGGTTCTAGCCTCAGCTACTGCCCATGTCCGAAAGCCTGGCCTCATGGACATGTGTCAGTAGGTCCTTCTGCTTCCTTGTCCACCAGCTGGCACCAGGGCCCAGAAAAATGCCAGGTATCTTTTCAGTGCACAGAGGTATGCAGCTATCAGAACAGAGTTCAGCAGGTGGCAGACACCTCTGGCCCCTACTGCTACTCCTGGGTGCTATTTGTAACCAAACTGACTGCAGGAATCCCCCCTTACACACCCGTGTGTGAAAGCACTGCACACCCACGCAGGGAAGGCCATCTTCTTCTTCCAGCAGTGCCAAGTCCCTCTGCTTTAGACATTCACACAGTTGGGCCTCCAGATGGCTTAAAACCTGGCATAGAATGCTGGCACCCTGTTAGACCAAGCTCCGAGGGTGGGCTAGTTACCAGGAAAGTTGGTCAAGTCTTTCAAAAGTCATCTCAAAGAATAGGCCTTTTGTCATTTACAGAAGAGCACCTTGGTGGCGTAGTGGTTAAGGGCTCAGCTGCTAACCAAAAGGTTGGCAGTTCAAATCCACCAGCTGCTCCTTGGAAACCCTATGGGGCAGTTCTACTCTATCCTATAGGGTAGTCAGAATCAACTGGATGGCAACACGACCAAGATCCTGATCTGGACTTTTAGCCTCCAGAACTGTGGGAAAATAAATTTCTGTTTCTTTAAAGCAGTCCTAGGAAACAAAGACAGTCATTCATTCTAATGCTTAGCTGTAGGTTATATTAGAGATTTGAGGAGGCTTACAAAAATACAAAGTGAATTGGGCAAAACAGGAAAAGAAAAATTTTTAAAAACTCAGGTATAATATCAGCACAGAGAAGAGTATATCCCAGAGTCTTACCCAGTTACCAGAAGGCTGCCAGAAACTTTCTCTAAGTCTCCTGGTGGCCAAAGCAAAAGGGCAGAGAATGGCTGCAGAGGCTGCTCAGGGTCACCAGGCGAGATCAGACAGGTTGGGAGGAAGAGAACGACGCTCCAAAACTTTGAAAGCCGAGAGAAATCTCCCCAGCAGGCCCAGTCAAAGAGCTGCACTGCACCATCTCACGCGGAAGACTGCTCATTTTGCATGGCAGTGTGCGGTTTTACTGTGGTGCTTCTTATTTGTTTATTTTTTAAAAATCAAAGTCACAAGTGGACTCAAATAGCATGACACTGCCAGAGTGACTAACTCCTTTGGTATAAATTTAAAACATCCTAAGTCAATACAAACAGACAAGAATCACAGGAAGAGGGAAAGGATGGGAGAGGCATTTTAGAGGCTGATCAAGATCAAAGAACAGAAACTATCCAAAAAAAACCCCAAACTTTCACTACAGAGCCGTATCCATGACAGCACTGATCACAGTGACTGACCCAGAGTAGTATCAAATTATTATTTCAAATCATCATTTCTTTAGCTCCTCTTGTTTGTAACATACAATATTTAACAAGTGCTTCCTTGATCTCCACTTGTCTGAGAAGTCAGAGCCAGAGTTAGGCTGCAATGCTCCAATTTGCCAGCAGGTGTCGTGAGCTAACATGATTCACCTAAAATTGCAAAGTTCTTTTCCCTACTTTAAAACCTTCTACGGATCCTAACTGAGGGCAGTGTAAAGTCCACATTCCTAACTAGGACATACCAGGCCCTTCAGATTTTTTACAGCCTTAGTTCTTAGCATTTTAGGCGCCCTCTTATTGACTACATATTATTTATAAGGTGCTAGGCTGGGTGCTGGAGATAAGATGAGCAAGACTTCATCTCTGCTCTGGAGAAGCTCACTGCCTGCTCCACTGGGTACAGGACATCAGTCAAAGCACTGGCTAAGATGCTACGACAAAAAGACACAAAAAGAAAATAGGGCAGCTTAAACGAGGCGCAGTTAATTTCTTTCTCACATGAGAGACTAGCCACGAGTGCTCCAGACTGGTGGGGCTGCTCAGCTCCATCGGGTCAAATGAGGACTGCTTCCTTCCATCCTGTTGCTTCATCATCCTTAGGATGTTGTCCTTGGCTGCATAATTGAAGCTGGGTCATGACCACAGGCACGCTTCAGCCTGTGAGGGGGAAAAAAAAAAACCATTGCCGTGAAGTCAATTCCAACTCATAGTGACCCTATAGCCTGTGGGAAAGAGGAAGAGAAAAAGTTGAAGGCAAGCAATTTCCTTTTAATCATAAAACACAGAGTTTGCACCTGTGACGTCTATTCACGTTCTAATCAGGGCCTCGAACTGGTTGGAACCGGTTCAGTTATGGCCGACGAAGCAAAACAGACCCTGATTTTTTAAAATTTGGGAGAACTGGGACAATAACTGGAACGGGAAAAATTATGAGTGGAAGCCCTGTAATGGAAGACTCGGAAGAGGCGATGTGAGCCCTTTCAGGAGCCTGATGCGGGAGACTGGATTATTGGCAGGACTGGGGAGGGCAGACACACATCCAAAGCCACCCGGTCGGCCGCCATCTTTGAGGAGGGCGGCGCTATTTCCAACTGTGCTCAAAATCCCACAGGCCAGAGATTTGGTTACTATGCAATGTGCACAGTGCCCCTCTGTTTTCTAAGAGACAGATTGAGTTTCTAGCAGGGTTTCCACCGATAATTTTTCCTGTTCCGGTTGTCGTTCAGGTTCACCCAAATGTAAAAAATTCGGGTCTGTTCCAATTTCAATTTCTTGGCCATAACTGAACCTGGGCAGCACCGGTTCAAAGCCCTGGTTCTAGGCCGTGGACCTAGTCTTATGGCTACATCTAGCTGCAAGGATAGCTGGGAAATGTAGTTTTTAGCTAGGCAGCCATGTGCCTGTTTACGAATATGGCACAACTAGCATCTAATCCAGAGCCCTGGTTGAGCAATGGTTAAGCACTTGGTTGCTAACCCAAAGGTCAGCAGTTCAAACCTACCCAGGGGTCTGCAATGATCTGCTTCTGTAAAAATGACAGCCAAGAAAATCCTACGGGGTAGTTCTACTCTTGTCATATGGGGTCACTATGAGTCGAAATTGACTTGATGGTACACAACAACATTCCTTGGAGCCCTGGTGGTGCAGGGTTAAGTGCTCGGCTGCTAACCTAAGTGTCAATGGTTCAAACCCACAGCCACTCTGTGGGAGAAATATGTGGCAGTCTGCTTCCGTAAAGATTTACAGCCTTATAGTTTATAAAGAAAATGTTCTACATTCTACTTTGGTGAGTAGCTTCTGGGGCTGAAAAACTTGTGAGTAGCCGTCTAAGATATGTCTACTGGTCCCACCCCATCTGGAGCAAGGGAGAATGAAGAAAACCAAAGATACAAGGGAAAGATTAGGACTAATGGACCACAGCTATCACAGCCTCCACTAGACTGAGTCCAGCACAACAAGATGGTACCAGACTACCACCACTGACTGCTCTGACAGGGATCATAATAGGGGGTCCCAGGCAGAGCTGGAGAAAATGTCAAACAAAATTCTAACTCACAAAAAAAGACCAGACTTACTGGTCTGACAGAGAGTGGAGAAACCCTGAGAGTATGGCCCCCAGGCACCCTTTTAACTTAGTACTGAAGTCACTCCTGAGGTTCCCCCTTTAGCCAAACATTAGACAGGCCTACAAAACAAACAATAACACATGTAGTTCAACAATGTATATGAGACTAAACGGACACGCCACCCCAGGGGCAAGGATAAGAAGGCAGGACGGTACAGGAAAGCAGGACGGTACAGGAAATCTGGACGAATGGAAATGGGGAACCAAGGTCGAGAAGGGGAGAGTGTTGACATGTCATGAGGTTGACAATCAATGTCACAAAACAATATGTATATTAATTGTTTAATGAGAAACTAATTTGATCTGAAACTTTCACCTAAAGCACAATTAAAAAAAAAAAAAAAAGCTTTCCAGCCTTGGAAACCCTATGGGGTAGTTCTACTCTGTCCTGTAGGGTTGCTATGAGTCGTAAGCAACAGATTTGGGGTTTTTTTGAGCAGCTAATAAGGAGGCAGTGATAGTTCAGGGGCAGAATTCTCACCTTTCGTATGGGAGACCTGGGTTTGATTCCCAGCCAACGCACCTCAAGCGCAGCCACCACCCATCTGTCAGTGGAGGCTGGCGTGCCACTGTGACGCTGAACAGGTTTCAGTAGAGCTTCCAGGCTAAGACAAACTAGGACGAAAGGCCTGGCGATCTCCTTTCAAAAATCAGCCAGTGAAAACTCCATGGATCACAATGGTCTGATCCTGTTGTGCATGGGATCATCATGAGTTGGGGCTGATTTAACAGCAGCTAACAATAACACACGGCAGCTAATCACAAGGAGTCCCTGGGTGGTGCAAACAGTTAATGTGCTCAGCTAAGTGAAATGTTGGAGGTTTGAGTCCACCCAGAGGCAGCTCAGAAGAAAGGGCTGGTGATCTACTTTCCAAAAAGTCAGCCACTGAAAACCCTATGGAGCACAGTTCTACTCTGGTACACATGGGGTCACCGTGAGTCACAGGTGACTGGATAGCAACTGGTGTCTCTGGTTAGCAGCTAATCAGAAAACATCTCTGAAAATGTGATTTTTTTTTTCACACAACCTAACTTTATTTTTATTGATTCATGAAACAATTTTTTTTATCTTGCAGTATTACCATCGATTGTAATTGCACTGTCATTGTTCAGAAATGCCAGTACATAGAATAGACTGTCCTGGAGCGGTTTACTCTGCCCACTTTGTGTTAGTGAGACATGCATTACTGCCCATCAGAGGTGACAAGTGTTACCACCATGACAACTGAGTTGGTAAAATGCCAGCAAAAAGGAACTTAGAATTATGAAGTTTACTTTCTACTCATGAGGACATGGCACTTGAGTTGGCTCTTGAAGCATGAGTAGACGTGGTCAGGGGAAAGGAGGGAAGCGCATCCCAGCATGTGAACAGCATGTGCATTGGCCTGTGGTCACGGAGGAGCAAGACGCTCTCATTAGGGGGAACAGGTATGAGTACAGGGAAGGAAGGCAGGAAAGAAGCCGGAGAAAGTAGAATGGAGCCAGGATGTACCAGGCCTTCTACTCCAAACTAAGGGACTTGGATTTTCCCCTGCAGAGCAGACCTTACGGGGGCACCTTCCTAGTCAATAAGGCAAGCCCATTTCTGAAAACTTTCTGTCAGGCTACGTGGGTGGGCTTCACGCAGCTGGTTTACAGTATTTGACCCCATTGTCCCGCCTAGCTAACTGACAGCTCCAGGATGAACCCCTGACCAGGACAGGCCAATCAGGGCCTCCCTCCCAGGAATTTGAGAATGGGATTGAAACTGCCAGTCATTCCCTATCTGTGGCTAGAACTGTAACAAATACACTTGGAAGCTGTGGGGCAGCCTCCAGCAGCCATGTGAAAGCAGAATCAGACAAAGCCGGTCTGCAGGGGACAGAAGGCTGAAGCACGGATGCAGAGAGAAGCAGGGAGGAGAGTCAGTAAGGTATTTCTTGGATTTCTCTAATTCCCAGGTCCAATTCCTTCCTGAGGCTGGGCTACATTTTCCACTCATTGGGTTCTGTGATAGCCTCTTAGTAATAACCCTCCTCTTTTTTTTTGGCCTAAAATAGCTTGAGTAATGAATTATTTAAGGCATAGACTAAGCTGCTGTTGCTGCAGCAGAGAAAAGACCCCTAATATAGTAGCTCTACACCACGCATCTGTCATTTTGTTGTACTTCGGTGGCTTGCATATTACTATGACGTTGGAAGCTATGCAACATGCCAGCAGGGTCACCCATGGTCGACAGGTTTCAGTGGAGCTTCCAGACTAAGACCGACTGGGAAGAAAGGCCTGGTGAACTACTTCCAAAAATTAGCCAATGAAAACCCTATGGATTACAACAGAACATTGGCCAACTTGTTTGCTTTGGACACATCGTCAGGAGGGATCAATCACTAGAGGAGGGTATTATGCTTTGTGAAGCAGATGGCCAGTGAGAGCAGGGGAGACCCTCAGTGAGATGGATTGGCACAATAGCTGCAACAATGGGCTTGAACCTGCCAGCGATTGTGAGGATGACGTAGGACAAAGCAGCGTATTGCTCTGTTGTACATGGGGTCACTATAAGTTGAAGTCAACCTGAAGGCATCTATCCATCTATCATCTAAAACAGTAGCTCAAACAAGGTGGTTTATTTCCCAGTGGCAGGCTGTCTAGGGAGGCCGGGAGGCTCCGTTGCACTAGAACATCCAGGGAATCAAGCTCCTTCTGTCTTGTTTCTCTGCCATCCCCTAGAGCATTGTCCTCTGCAACATCAAAGCTGGTTCCCAGCACCACACCTGCATTCCAGCCAACAGGAAGGAAGAAGATACCAGGGAGGTACATGGCCAATATTTGTAAGAGCAAGATCTATTCTAAATTCTCTTTAACAAACTTGAAATGGTCCTCTGGTCCTGCCAGAAACCCTACTAGACTTTGCTGCTCCACTCACTCCGTGACTTTTACAAACATGATTTCTAACCCATTCCACTGTCCTCAAATCCTGTCACTCTCAGATGACTTTGTTCCTACTATACAGAGAAATAAATACAAGTGCTTGAGGCAGCAGTTGCCGCTTATTTCTAACATCAAACAAAAAGCCTACCGTCCTCTCTTTCCCCTCCTGCCATGGCAGGGGTGCTGTCCCTCCTACCAAAACCAGCCCCTCCATTCCTGCCTTGAATATTGGCCAAGAGCCCCTCATGGGAACATAAAAACTGTCCATTATCTCTTCATTTTCCTCTTCTCAACCTCTTTGGCTCTCCTGGATCCTTTCTATTGATTCCATAACAAGAACAAGTCATTTTCAATAAGAACAAAATAAAACACACACACATACACCCTTGACACTTCATCGCCACTCATATTTTTTTTGTAGCCAAACCTTCAAAAAGTAGTGCATGTCCGCTGCCTCCAGGGCCTCGCTTCCCGCTAATTCTTCAACCCATTTAGCGTCAGCACCAAAGCTGTTCCTGCTGCTAAGTTAACCGATGTGTTTCCATCTTCCTCTTTCCCTCTCAACCATGGTGAACCATGTTGACAATTCACCCTGGAGACTTCTACTCCCGTAGCTGCCGTGCCCTGATGCGTCCCTGCCGTGCCCTGATGTGTCCCTCCCGTCTCCTTGGCCTCTTCCCTCTGTAGACCCTTCCTCTTCTGCCCAGCCATTAAAATAATGACTTACCTGAAGGTACCCCAAGGTACTAACTAGTACACTGGTTTTCTCAGTCTATCCTCTCCCCGTGTGGCTTTCTTTTGACTAAGTCCTCTAGCGCTCCCTATAGGTGGATGACTCACATTTCTGTCTCTAGCCCAGTCCTTTCTGAGCTTCAGACCTTTCTGTCCAACCGCCAATTTGACATATCTTTTTCCAACTGCCAGAAAGGCACCACCAACTGAACATTTTGAGATACTAAACTTTAGATCTTCCCTCCAAAACCTGGCACCACTATCCATCAAGTTGCACAAGCCAGACACCTAGAAGTCATTCCTAACACTTCCCTCATCCCCGCATTCCATCCATCACTAAACGTTATTGATATTACCTCAAGAATATCTGTCGAATCTGTTTACTTCTGTCCATTTCTATCACCATTGCCCAAACCCAAGCTTCCATCTTCTCTCTCCTGGGCTATTGTAATAAACCTTTTAACTGGTGTCTTAGTTATCTAGTGCTGTTATGACAGAAATACCACAAGTGGATGGCTTCAACAAAGAGAAATTTATTCTCTCACAGTCTAGGAGGCTAGAAGTCCAAATTCAGGGTGCCACCTCCAGGGGAAGGCTTTCTCTGTTGGCTCTGGGGAAAGGTCTGTGTCATCAATCTTCCCCTGGTCAGGAGCTTCTCAGCACAGGGACCCTGGATCCAAAGGATACACTCCCCTCCTGGTTCTTCATTCTTGTTGGTAGGAGGTCCGCCTGTCTCTCTGCTCGCTTCTTTCTTTTATATCTCAAAAGCGATTGACTCAAGATACAACCTAATCTGGTATGTGGAGTCCTGCCTCATTAACATAACTGCCTCTAATCCTACCTCCTTAGCATCATAGATGATAAAATGGTGGTCAACCATACAATACTGGGAATCATGGTCTAGCCAAGTTGACACACATTTTGGGGGGACACAGTTCCATCCATAACAACTGGATCTACTTACACCCACTTTGACCCCCTCTAGTCTGTTCTCTACACAACAGTGAAAGTGAGAGTTTCCAGCACAAATCAGATCTTATCACCTCCTGCTTAAAACCCTTCAATAGTTTCCCAGTTGCTGAGAAAAAGCAGTTCCCTAAAATGGCCCCCAGGGATCTTCCTGGCCTGCCCCTCTTTCTCCTCCAGTGCCCTCTCACGCCACACCCCTCCTGTACACTCCTACCTTTCTCATTACTTCACACCTGTTATGCTTGCTCCCACGACAGGACATCAGCACGCATCGATCCCCCTGCCTGAAAAGCGCTTCCTTTCCACTTCGGTTCAGCAGGGGGATCAATGCGTGCTGATGTCCTCAACCCTCCTCTATACCCTCATTGTCACCTTCTCAGGGAGGCCTGCCCTCAACTCTCTGGCTGGGTCTCTGCCCATTGTGGCTCACGATGCACCTCTCCTTCAGGTCCCACTTATCACAGGTGCAATCTGCCATGAGTTTGTGTGATTACTTGATTAATGTCCTTTCTGATGGTTGCATCCACTGTGTGATTCTTTTCTTCCCCAACTAGACTGACCACCAGTGCCCTGAGGACAAGGGCATACCTGACCTTCATTAACCTCCTTCAGAGGGGTTAGGCTGTTGCTAGATGTCTTTTTGTTACTCAATAAACTTTTAGTGTTTGGAATAGTTAGCAGAGTCTGAGACTTTTCTCACAAAAGGATGGATTTACATATAAATGACACAAGCCCTCCTTTAATGATGCCAGGTAAGACTGCAATGCTCCTGGCTCACCGTATACTTAGATAGTTTAGGTAGCTGCCTATAAGCCTGTTAAGTCACTAGAGTTACAGGGAAGATGCAATTCGTCCGTTCATTTTTGCATGCATGCATATGTTTAATCAACAAATATTTGTTAATAGCCTCTCAGGCACACTGATAAGCCATGGGGGAATGCAGAAATGAATAAAACATAGCAGGTGATGGCAGGGCTTCTCTGTACAATTGTACCAGTTGTGCACTGCAGAATGTGCCAATAAGGGAAGGGGTGGGAGCTGAAATCCAGTTCATACTTTACTAGGCAAGACCAAAGCAAATGGGCTGCGTCTGCCCAGAGGGAATGCCTTTCTTCATCAGTACATACAAAGGAATGATATGAAAGTTTGAGGCCCTGGTTGAGGGCTAGTTGCTTCAGGTTCTGAGAGAGAGGAAGAATGTACCGTGAAATAAGCACTGTAATCAAGAGAAGGTTTGAGGGCCCAGGGGAGAGTGGTACAAACTGGTGGGGAGCTGAGCAGGCCCTTGGGGGAATGAGTTACTGGTCCGAAATCCTCTGAGGTAAAATGAGCTCGGACATTCTCCTCAGATACAAATTTTCTGTCCCAGAAGAGACCCGGGGCCACCAGGGAGGGCTCAAAGAGAACAGGCAGGAAGCCCGAGGAAGGGTGAGTCACTAAAAGTGGAAACGAGGATCTGAAGCTCATGTCGCCATTTTGTTCTGGTTTGGCTCTGAAAATATTTATACTGCACACATGCTCTCTCCCCATCAGGGGCACCTAATCAGAGATGGAAGAATAAACCCACACAGGCCGGGAGCACGCAGGCCCCCCAAGTGTAGCAGTAATAGGCTAAACCTGGAATGTTAATATGCTAATTACAGCACCACCCTCAGCCTTCCCTGCCACCCAGTTGCAATGGGCCACCAAGGCAGGGTTGCTGGGTGAGGCAGTTGGGGTGAGATAAGAGATGGTTTTTTTAATGTTCTATGTAGCTGAGAGTGTTTATTTTCACGGTTTAGGCTGTGTTGGTTTAGAGGGGGGCAAGGAAGAAGATGGGGCTGTTTGCCCCACATTACATCAAACTGTGGAGACTTTAATTTCCAGAGTCAGAGATTCCTCTCACATACTGAGTCCAGAAGCCAAAATTCCTTTGCTGGGCCTCTAG
>NW_004444045.1:1223493-1226369 GCF_000243295.1 Trichechus manatus latirostris
CTCCTACCAACCACAGGAAGTAGTCTTACTAGATGAAATGGTTCTCAATCCCACCAGACCCAACTCCCCTTTTCTTATAATAAATATGTCATATTTATTACTATCATGGAATAAAATTATAAAATCAATATAATTACTGATTGGGAAGGGGCACAAGGGAGCCTTCTGAGGTGCTGAAAATATTCTGTATATTGATATGGGTGGTGGTTACAAAATTCATCGAATAAGGGATCTCTCTGTATTATTTCTTACAACTGGATGTGAATCTACAATTGTCTCAATAAGTATTTCAATTGCAAATGAGATCAATTTCACATGCATCAGATTGGCAAAAACTGGGAAGTTTAATAATTCTCAATTTGGCAAAGATATGAAGAAAATGGAAATTCTTCAACACTGATAGGAGCACAAATTAGTATAATCAGTATGAAGAATAGTTTAGTATTACCTAGTAAGATTGGAATGCATATGCTCTACTGAGCCAGCAATTCCGTTTCTAATATGCTACTGAGAAACATTTCCACATATGAACAAGGATGTATGTATGAGACATTCTTTGGAATATTGTTAGTAATGGTACAAAATGTAAAACAAATAAATTGTTCATCTTTTTTTTAAAGCAAGTACCGTGCAAAAATCAATATGGAACAGGAAATGATAGCTTCAGTATGTTCTCCAACCACAATGAGACAAAATTAGAAAAAAATAACAGAAGGAAATGTGGGAAATTCACAAATACGTAAAAATTAAAACACACACTCCTAAATAACCAATGGATCAAAGAAGAAATCACAAGAATAATTAGAAAATACTTTGATAAGAATGAAAACAATAACACAATATACCAAAACTTATGGGATGCAGCAAAAGCACACTTAAAGGGAAATGCATAGCTGCAAATGCCTATATTTAAAATGAGAATGATCTAAAATCAACAAACTAATATATACTTTAAAAAATAGAAAAAAAAAAAGAGCAAACTATACCCACAGGAAAAGGAAATAATAAAGATTACAGCAGAAATAAATGAAATTATAGCAGAAGTAAATAAAATAGAGAACAGAAAAATAGTAGGGAAAATGAACAAAACCAACCCCAAAATTTTTGACAATGTAAGAGAGCAAAAAATACTTAAAATCATATTTTAAAGAATTATTTATAAACTGAAAAATTAGTTTTCCTTATTGGTACATATAAAAAATAATCCTATTCAAAAGCTATTCCTAAAACATATTTCTTCCTTCCTTCCTTTCGTATCTCTCTCTGTCACTTCCTCTCTCTCTCCTGCTCTTCCCCGCCCCCACTTCTTGGTTTGTTTATATTCCTCTCTGTCCCTGGTAACTACTTTGTCCTGAGTTCTACCTTATCTGCTGTTAATGTAGCCACTCCTGCTTTCTTATTTAAAAAATGGCTTTATTACACTGTATGTACCTGTACAGTTCCATGATTTTTACATATTCACAGAGTTATATAATCATCACCGTGATCTAATTTTAGAACATTTTCACCATTCCAAAAAGAAACCTTATATTCATTAGCAGTCACTCCCCATTTCCCCCTTCCTTCAGCCCCTGACAACCATTAATCTAGTTTCTGTCTCTATTAATTTGCCTATTATGGATATTTCATATAAATGGAATCATATAATATGCGACATTTTATGACTGGCTTCTTTCATTTAGCATAATATTTTCAAGGTTCATCCATGTTGTAGCATGAATCAATACTTTATTCCTTTTTATGGTCAAATAATATTCCATTGTATGGATATACCACATACTGTTTATCCATTCATCACTTGCTGGATATTGGTTTATTTCCACTTATTATCTATTATGAATAATGTAGCTATGAATATTTGTGTCCACGTTTTTGCATAGACAGATGTTTCCAGTTCTCTTAGGTGTATATCTAGGAGTGGAATTGTTAAATCATATGGTAACTCTATGTTTAACATTTTGAGGAACTGCCAAAGTGGCTGCATCATTTTACAATCTCATCTTCAATGAATGAGGGTCTCAGTTTCTCCACATTCCTACCAACACTTGTTATCATCTGTATTTTTATTTTCCTGCTTTCTTTATATTAATCTTTTCATGGTATATCTGTTTGCATCCTTTTACGTTCAACCTACCCATATTTGGAATGAGTTTCTTGTAGATAGCATATAGTTAATCATTTTAATCATCTCTGCCAATTTCTTTTAATTGGTATGTTTAGACCATTAACATTTAAAGTAATTATTGAGACAATAGGGGTTTTGTCTACCATTTCATTTATTCTTTTCTGTTTGTTTCTCTGTTTTTCATTTCTCTGTTGTCTTTTCCTGTGAGTTACGTGAACATATTTGAGAATTCAATTTTTTATTTATTATTGTGATTTTGAATGTATTTCTTTGTATACCTCTTTTATTATGATCATTTTATTATATTCTTATATCTTAAAAAACAGTTGTATTCAAAAACTATTTTCAAAACTAAAATTCTTTCTTAAAATATAATCGTAACAAATATTCAAGACAAATGCTATATTGAATGCGATGCTGGAAAAAACAGGTGTTAACCAATACCAACGTGGACAATCTTAGTCCCTTATCTGGTGTTTCTCAGCCCCAAATCCACCCTTGTATGCTCTGCTTTATTTGGGACTCTGCAAAACACCTTTCATAGTCTTCTTTGCCTTCAGACTTCCTGTTAGGCTCTGACAATAGGGCATTACAGGGAGATTGGAAGAGAATAGTAGAGGAGAAAATACTATGAAGGACACAGTTTAGGAGTGGAGGTGGAGAATAATAGAAAATGATATCTGCTTTCAACAAGATGATCCGTAAAGACCTCTCTGAGATGAAATTCAATTTTCTTCTTTCTGATAACTTG
>NW_004444045.1:1226469-1247420 GCF_000243295.1 Trichechus manatus latirostris
TAAGATGAACCATACTTATGACCGCCTGTTTTTTTGTTTGTTTGTTTTGTAGTCTTATCATTAATAATATGTACTACATACAATGCTGCAGTGCATAATTTGCTGATATTACCCTTCTCAGATGTTCACTCGCAGATGTTCAATGTTATGATCTATAAAGATACTGATAATAAAAGGCAATAATAATGAAAACTAAAAAAAAAATTAAGTAGTTGACTTACATCAGAACCGACTTACAACAGAGTCGTTGGAATGGAACCCTGTCATAAGTCGGGGAATACCTGTACTTACTCCAACAACAGCAGTTGGTTCCAGCTTCTAGCTACTTTGGGTGCTCCTTGAGAACCTACTTCATTAAGCCCCATCAGAGATATTAACAGAAGCTGAGTGATACTTTCACTCCATGAGCCCCTCCTCCAAGTTTCTAGGTTTTGGTAACCCCAACTTCTTCCCTTTTGTTTATGCCAAGTAAGTCATACAGCCCTAGAAGTGTTAGTTGTCTCCTGCAGCCCTCTGGGATATCGCAGTATTTCCTGTTTTTTCTTTTAGCCCTTCAACATCTGTAACCAATTCCCTATATTAAACCAGCTCTATTGATACCTCATGTGATTTCTATGTTCCTGATTGCACCATGACTGATAATAGTGATGACACAAGGGCAGTGATATATCAATACTGATTGATAGTGATGTACATATCAATCAATAATTTTATGTCTATTAATAACTGTCATTTATTGAGGACCTATTAAATGAATCTTTTCATGGATACTTCCTTCTCATACTTTAGCTGTCTGCTTGAATTTCATCTCAGAGAGGTCTTTACTGATCACCTTATTGAAAGCAGGTATCAGTTTCTGTTATTCTCTACCTACACTCCTAAATGGTGTCCTTCATAGTATACAAACAAATGTGCAATTATTTTATTTGCTTATTTGTTTATTTTTGGGCATCTGTCTTCCCCACTAAAGAGCCCTAGTGGCACAATGGTTAAGAGCTCAACTGCTAACCAAAAGGTTGGCAGTTCAAACCTACCAGTGGCTCCACAGGAGAAAAGACCTGGCAATCTGCTCCCATAAAGATTATAGCCTAGGAAACCCGATGGGGCAGTTCTACTCTGTCACATTGGGTCACTAGGAGTCGGAATCAACTCGAGGGTACACAACAACAACTTTTCCCTACTAGAATGTGAGCTGCATGAGAAGAAGGCCCTTATTGATCTTGTTCACCATTATATCCTCAAAGCCTAGCAAAGTGCCTGGCTCATAGTAGGCACACGTAAGTATTTCTTAAATATCAATGTATTCATTATGTTATTACTGCTTAACAAGCCATCCCAGAACTTAGTGGTTTAAAACAAAGTGATTTACTATTTCTCATGATTTTGTGATTTGGCCGGGTGGTTCTTTTTCTGCTCATGCCTGAACTCACTCATGAAACTGCATTCAGCTGGTGGGTTAGCTGGAGCTGGAGGGTCTAAGATGGCCTCACTTGATGAGGACAGCTGGAAGTTTGGGACCTTTCTTTCTATGTCATCTAGCCCAAACCTCACTACATGGTGTCTGAGTTTCTAGAGGATAATCCCCAATGTGCAAGTGCTTATCGAGCTTTGCTTATGTCTCATTAGCCAAGCCCAGAGTCAACGTAGGATATTCACAATGGTATGAATATCGGAGACCTGACCTTCTGGGAGCCAGCCAGTGTAACAGTCTTTATACTGTGTTTATATATATTCTTTTATATACATTATATATTTTATTATGCATTTTTTATATTCATTATCGCTAATACTGACAGCAGCCTGCCACATGGTTGTTATTATCACCCCTTTTTACAGATAAGGAATCTAAGACAAAGAACAGTTAAATAATTTGTCCAAGGTCCACAGCAATTAAGTGGTGGAAAATTCTAATTTTTGATTCCAAAATCTGTGACCTTCCACTGTATCATAGTCTCCTACTGGAATGGAAGAATCTGCAGTGGGAAAAAAGAATGCAACTTAGGAGGAAATCCAACATTATTTTTATTTTAATAGGATACACAATAGGCTTTATTTTTGTTCGTATGTAATGGGAAAACGAGTCAGATAATATGGGCTGAGGAGATTTGAAAATAGCTCAGTTGTCATCTGGATGGGAAAACCATTGCACGCTCTCAATGGAAGTTTCATGCTTCCTCGGGTGTAGTCACACAATATTTCACCCGCAATTCTCGGCCATAGCTCTTATGCATGTACTGTTTGTTGTTTGCTGCTTACTATGAGCTCTTCCTGGTCTGGGTCCACATGGACTTGCATTTTATCTAAAACACAGCAGGCTCTCAACAAATGTTTGTTAAATGAATGAATGAGCAGAGGTCAAGCAGACAAAGAAGAACTCACGTACAGTTTACCAGAAGGACCCCTGGTGGCTCAGTGGTTAAGCACTCAGCTGTGAACTGAGAGGTCAGCAGTTCAAACCCACCAGCTATTCTGTGGGAGAAAGATGTGGCAGTCTACTTCCGTAAAGATTTACAGCCTTGGGAACCCTTTGGGGCAGTTCTACTCTGTCGTATAGGGTCCTATGAGTCGGAATCAACTTGACAGCAACAAGTTTGGTTTTTGGTTTTTAACCCGGAGCAGAATCGATAAAAACTCAAGAGTGAAGCATTACATATGATGAAATGTGTATTATTCAATCTGTATGCTGAGCATATAATCCAAGAAACTGGACTATATAAAGAATGTGGCATTAGGAATGGAGCAAGACTCATACACAACCTGTGATGTTATCCATAATTTGTTATGATCATGTGATGTGTACATGAACAATCATATGCAAACGCACTCTGAAAACCATAACGTTCTTTACAAGTGTGAATTCTAAATACTGAATACTTGAGTGTCTTTGTTAACATGTAGTAAAAACACAAGCAAAAGAAGGAGGAGAAAGGAAATATTGTCAGACAATGAACTTCCAGATGGAGGGTCAAAGCCTCAATGGAAACGCCCCCCCCTCCTTAGTCTAAAAGAAGAGTGAAAGTAAAAACATAGAAAAAAGCTCCTTCTTTGTGTTTATAATACGGTGGAGAAGTAATGTTGTTCTTTCCCACAATCCAATCATGTGAACATGGGCATAGCATACAGGTTCAAAAACACATTCCTATAATTTTAGCCCAATGAGAGGTGGCATGTCATCTATATATACAAACATGTCTATGGATGTACATAACTTCCTGTGAATGGTGTACACATATTTACACAGATAGTAAGATTCTAAGCTGGGTGCCTACTGGGAATTCAGACATGTTCAAGCATGTCTGAAGGGCAAGGTGTGAGACCACCCGGGATATATTTATGAGATGGTGCATGTAAGGGACAATGGTGGGACATGCTGGAATGGATAGTAGACCCCTCAAGAATAAGATCATCTGCCTTTGGGAAGACAGGAATCTGTTAGCTCCTCCTTGTCTCGGACAAGTGTGTCTGATGAGGAGAGGGACTATATGCACAAACTTGGTCCTGGAACTGCAGTTTACAGTGCGAGAGAGAGTCACCTCCCTACAGCACGAATGTGCTGCGTTGGCATCACCCAGATGGCCTCAGTATTCCTCTCCTGTGACTAAGAACAGAGAAGAGGGCTATCCCTAGAGTTGGGGTGGGTCAAGTAAGAGAGTGTAGAAAAATACTGGTGCAGGTTGTTTCCTTCCCACTTCAGTATGGTGCCTGTGAATTAAAAACCAACAAGGCCCATGAAAACAAGAGACACATTAGGAGCAGCACCTGCCCGGTGTGATCTGGCCTGCTGACCTCTCCAGCTGGCTTTCTGTCATCTGCTCCTGCCCATGGCAACTTCCTCCTCATCCAAGGGTGAGGTTGCCTGCACCCTCTGAAAAGCCCCTGTGACACAACCCAATTGCAGAGGTTTGCATTCGCTGTGCCACAGCACCCTGGTATACCAGGAACCCCTGTCCTTTAAAGCATGAATCAGATCACCTTTCTGCTCACGATGCTCTAATGGCTTCATCTCATTCGCAGGAAAAACCCCTACTACCTGCGACCCTGGGGGCGCAATGGTCAAGCGCTCAGCTGCTAACTGAAAGGTTGGCAGTTCATACCCACCCAGCGGCTCCGTGGGAGGAAGGCCTAGCAATCTGTGTCCATAAAGATTACAGCCTAGAAAACCCTATGGGGCAGTTCTACTCTGTCATATGCAGTCGATATGAGTTCAAAATCGACTCAACGGCACTCAACAACAATAACAACAACACCCACCTTCCTGTCCTCATCTCCTCCTGCTCTTCCTGCCTCAAGGAGCAGATCCAGGTTCTGTGGGGTCTGAAGCATATATAACCTAGAGGGCTTTTTAAGGGAACCATACAAAATTATGTATGAACATGAATATTTATTTACAATTAGAAAATAAAATGAATTAAAAATCTTCCCAATTCAAGCTCCCTTTAGCTGAATCCTGAAATACTTGCAACCAGCCCAAAGTTTACCACCATCCAACCTGTGGGGTGCATGTCATGGAGGGAAAGAGACGGCAGTTCTAATTAATTACAGTCGAAATATCATATTTGTATAAATTTTACAAAATTGTATGACCTCTCGGGGCTTCGAGGGGACCCATACAAGTGAGGGGCCCTGAAACTTCACAGGAAGCCCACCTTTCCCATCTCTGCACTAGCCATACTGGCCTCTGTGATGGATTGAATTGTGTCTCCCAAAAAGGTATGTTGAAGTCCTAACCCCTGTACCTGCGAACATGACTTTGTTTGGAAAGAGGGTCTTCGAAGATATTGTCAGTTAAGTTCACGTGAGGTTACACAGAACAGGGTGGGTCCTAATTCAATCTGATGGCTGTGCTTATAGAAAACATACAGAGACAAAGAAGGGGCGACAGTACGTGAAGATGCATCTGTAGTCCAAGTGTGGGAGGGGTTGGGAAAGAGGTCAGGGACAGACCCAGGCATGGAGTTCACAGGTCATCAAGGGGCTGAAGCCTGGCTGATCTGGAGGGTTCCAGGGCCAGCCTGACCTCAAAGACTGGCAAGGGTCCCCCAGTGAGCCCTGCCCACCTGTCTGCTGGATATTTAATTTGATGACCTGGGTTTTAGCCCTGGGTTTGCCACCTGCCTCCTGTGTGGCCTTCATGAAGTCCTAGTTTGCTTTTCTTTAACTTACCCATACCCATACCATACCCATTGCCATCGAGTTGACTTTGACTCATAACAACCCTATAGGACAGAGCAGAACTGCCCGATAGGGTTTCCGAGGAGCAGCTGGTGGATTCAAACCACCAACATTTTGGTTAGCAGCCGAGCTCTTAACCACTGCACCATCAGGACCCCTTTCTTTAACTTAGGGTCAATTATACCTGCCTTACTTGCTCAGTTGAGATACAGCCTGTAGAGGCTCTTTTAAATGAATCAGTTGTGTGAAAAGGATCTGCTCTTCTCCCACAGGCCTTCAGACTCTTGCTGGAAGTAGTACCATAGAGACATTCCTTTAGGTTAAGGCATAGTATGGAACTAATCTGAAGTCCATGCAGCTTCCTGGAGCCAATAGGGATGAAGGGAATCGGGACGAAAATGAGCTAAGTAGAAGGAAAAACCCTCACATAGCACCTTATTATAAGGGAAACTTGTAATACACTTAGAGAAATGAGTCCAATATCCTCAGTATGTGCCTGGGCAAAGAGATGAACTAAATTGAAAACATTTCCCTTCTTCTGATAAGATTCTGGAGGAAGAAAAGCAGAACTCTTTCTAATTAGAGCAATTGCTCTAATCAGAACAACTCATGATCCGTTATGGGAAGCAAAACTCTAGCCAAGTGCTATGGAGTCGTCATGCCTATGTTAAGGGTCTGTCCCCACTGTACTGGATGCAACCTCAAGTAGTATGACAAGTCAGTCCGACATCTTGACTTACTGCAGATCAAAATCAAATGCCAAAAACCAAGAATGTTCTGGAAGAGGAAACAGAGGCTAGAGAGAGAAATATATGGAGACCAGAGGAATACTTTCTAGCAAGAAAGACCCAGGTATAATTTTAGATTTTAAAAAATTAAATAATTGGAAAAAAATTCACCATTCTAACATGATCATATTATCATTTCTGAGTATTATTTCCCAAAGACTTTGTCTTAACCCCATTTTGATTTTGTCATTATTCTGCTTGGAAACCTTAAGTGGCTTCTATTTTTTATAAGGAGTCCTAGGTGGTGCGAGCAGTTAAGTGCTCGACTACTAGCTGAAAGGTTGGCAGTTCAAATCCACCCAGGGGCACCTCAGAAGATAGGCCTGGCGATCTGCTTCTGAAAGGTCATAGCCTTGAAAACTCTATGAAGCAGTTCTCCTCTGTGCACACGAGGTCGCCATGAGCAGAAATCAACTCGGCAGGAACTAACAACAACAGTGTCTATAAATAAAGTCCACATTCCTTAGCCTGGCATTTAAACGTCTTCAAAATCTTCTGCCAACATAACTTGTCCATACTGAGCTTCCAGTATTGCCCTGGGTGAACTCTATGCTTCGGTCAAACCATGTTATTCACTGTCTCTGAAATCTACCTTGGTCTTTCTTATGTTTGCCCACACCTTCCTGGAACATCTTCCCCTCCTCTATTCTCCCTTCTAACTTGCAACTGTCTTGTAAGAGCCAAGTGAAATGTTGTTTCCTGTGGTCTTTCCCTGGTCATCCTAGCTCACAGTGGTCCACGCTTCCTTGGAAAGCCTTCAATAAGTATTGTCCTTGTAATTTACTGGACAATTAACCATTGACTGCTTTATATCTTCTATTATTGTCTTCAACATTTAGGTAAATCTTTCTTGATACTCACATTTTACATGTATTATATCCTCAATTAGATCATAAGCTCTTTGGAGGCAGGGGCTATATATCATACCTCAACAATTGCAAACACTCAGTAAAGCATTAAATGATGATATAATTAGATAACTCCACAATGTTGTTGTTGTTGTTAGGTGCCGTCAAGTCGGTTCTGACTCATAGTGACCCTGTGTACAACAGAATGAAGTACTGCCTGGTCCTGCACCATCCTCATAATCATTGTTATGCTTGAGCCCATTGTTGCAGCCACTGTGTCAATCCGTCTTGTTGAGGCTCTTCCTACTTTTCGCTGGCCCTCTACTTTACCAAGCATGATGTCCTTCTGCAGGGACTGATCCTACCTGACAACATGTTCAAAGTATGTGACACATACTCACCCCTTTGGGAGCAAGGGAGAATGAAGAAAATAAGATACAAGGGAAAGATTAGGCCAGAGGACTAATGAACCACGACTACCATGGTCTCTACCAGACTGAGTCCAGTGCAACTAGATGGTGCTCGGCTACCACCACTGACTGCTCTGACAGGGATCACAACAGAGGGTCTTGGACAGAGCTGGAGAAAAACGTAGAACAAAATTCTAACTCACAAAAAAAAGACCAGACTTACTGGCCTGACAGAGACTGGAGAAACTCTGAGAGTATGGCCCCCAGACACCCTTTTAGCTCAGTAATGAAGTCACTCCTGAGGTTCACTGTTAGATTAGACAGCGCCATAAAACAAAATGGGACTAATGGGACACATCAGCCCAGGGGCAAGGACTAGAAGGCAGGAGGAGAGAGGGAAGCTAGTAATAGGGAACCCAAGGTCGAGAAGGGAGAGTGTTGACAGGTCGTGGTGTTGTTAACCAATGTCATAAAACAATATGTGTACTAACTGTTTAATGAGAAACTATTTGTTCTGTAAACCTTCATCTAAAGTACAATAAAAAAAAATAAAGTATATGAGACATAGTCTCACCATCCTTTCTTCTAAGGAGCATTCTGGTTGTACTTCTTCCAAGACAGATTTGTTCATTCTTTTGGCAGTTCATGGTATATTCAGTATTCTTCTCCAACACCACTATTCAAAGGTGTTGATTTTTCTTCTGTCTTCTCTATTCATCATCAGCTTTTGCATGCATATGGCACAATTGAAAACACCATGGCTTGGGTCTGGTGCACCTTAGTCTTCAAGGTGATATCTTTGCTTTTCAAAGCTTTAAAGAGGTCTTTTGCAGTAGATTTGCCCAATACAATGCATCCTTTGATTTCCTGACTACTGCTTCCATGGGTGTTGATTGTGGATCCAAGTCAAATGAAATCCTTGACAACTTCAATCTTTTCTCTGTTTATCATGATGTTGCTTATTGGTCCAGTTGTGAAGATTTTTGTTTTCTTTATGTTGAGGTGTAATCCATATTGAAGGCTGTGGTCTTCAAATTCCACAATAGATAAGAATAAAGAAGTTCATTCCTTTAAACAGTCAAATAAATAGCAAATACCTACTGCTTACCACTAAGTAAGAGGTTCTGGAATAGCTGTTACCTACCAAAGAGAAAACTCCTGCCGACTCACTTTTCTGCAGCTCTATGGAGCCCTGTTGTCAGGAGGGATCTGTCCCTCGAGAAGGACATCATGCTTGGTAAAGTACAGGGTCAGTGAAAAAGAGGAAGACCCTCAACAAGATGGATTGAAGCAGTGGCTATGACAATGGGCTCAAGTATAACACCGATTGTGAGCATGGCACAGGACCGGACAGGGTTTCATTCTGTTGTGCATAGGGTCACTATGAGTCTGACCTGACTTGACGGCACCTAACAACAACAACAGGGAGCCTTGGTGGTGTAGTGGTCAAGAGCTAGGCTGCTAACTGAAAGGTCAGCAGTTTGAATCCACCAGCTGCAGCTTGAAAACCCTATGGGGCAGTTCTACTCTGTCCTATAGGGTAACTATGAGTCAGAATTGACTCGACAACAAAGTTGACAACAAGGAGCCCTGGTGCCGCAGTGGTTAAGAGCTACAGCTGCTAACCAAAAGGTCTGCTATTCGAACGCACCAGCTGCTCCATGAGAGAAAGATGTGGCAATCTGCTTCTGTAAAGAATACAGCGTTGAAAACACTATGGGGCAGTTCTACTCTGTCCTTTAGCATCACTATGAGTCGGAATCGACTCAACGGCAACAGGTTTGGCTTTTCGTGTGTGGCCCTCACCCGCACCCTACTCGAAGGGAGGAGAAATTACTGATCCATTATGAAATGTTTTAGAGGTTGTGGTTTCCAGCTGAAAGGTGAGTAGCATCATAGTGCTCCCGTTACAGCTTCTGCTCTCCTGTGGTGAGCACTTCTGGCAGGGCTCCTACCCTCCAGCTTCAGGCCCTTTCTAACTCCTGCATCCCGGTAAGAAGCAGAATAGCTCAAGGTCAGCTTTTATGATGGTCAAACCAGACCAAGTCTCTCTGTTCTTGCTCCTCTCTCCCTATAATGGGGTGGTCAGTTAGCTTGAGGCTACTGGGCAGATGGGCCATCTTGGATCCAAGAGGGCAGAAAGCAGAAAGTCCCACTGCGTCTTCCTGGCCTAAGCCACACTCGCCTATCCAGTTCTACAAAAGACATCCACATTTGGGAGTACAGAAGACTTTCTTAGCTATTCATAATATTGGGTTTTGTTTCCCGTTTGACTATTCTTCTCTGTACATAAGGCCCTAGAAGTGTGGGTCAGAGGATCAAGGCAGTCCTGTGTTCCTGGCCATAAACAGTCAAACAGTGGCAAAAATGTCACTTCTAACGTCTAATGCTGACCTTGTTTAAGTAATATGGAGCCCTGGTTAAGAACTTGGCTGCTAACCAAAAGGTCAGCAGTTCGAATCCACCAGCCACTCCTTGGAAACCCTATGGGGAAGTTCTGCTCTGTCCTCTAGGGTCACTATGAGTCAGAATGGACTCAACAGCATCAAGTTTGGTTTTTGGTTAAATAATACAGAGTCTTTACAAAGTCTTTGCATAACTTTAATTAGTCTTAAATTTATATATGACAGACAATCTCTGAATTGTTAAAAAGCAATTGGAAATATTTAGTAAAAAAAAAAATAGCGTATAATTGAATGTAGAATGTTCTAGAATATTCTTATTTCAGGTCTGTGATACTCCTGCCTCTCACCCTTATAAAAAAGCCACTCTAGAAAAGAGGGTAAACTGGGCCAATGTTAGTCTGGTGCACAATAAAATTTTAGAGACACAGAAAATTTTGCATTCTGTTTGGGGACACAAAGTTTTCAGGGCTTGGACAACTTCTTATCAGCAGGAGCACACAGCAGGAGGCAGCTCCCAGTGAGCCGTTTGCTTTCAGCCTCATGCCGTTTCTGTTACTGTGAGATTCTCACCCCATGCCTATGGGATTTCTGTATTATTATTGGCAAAGCTTTCGTCCAATTTAGAAAAAACGTATGCAATTTACCAAGGCATACTAAGCTCAGCTTAGATACAGGCAGACTTAGCTTTAAGGGTATTGGAATCGAAGGAGGCATCAATAACATGAGGCTGACAGAGGAGCTGAGCTGCTAATGCTGACGATAAAGAACATACCAAACCCTGCAGCACTGAATGGAACTTTACACAGTGGGAATTGCTGAACAGGCTGAAGTCGGGCTGAAGTAAAGACAGAAGGGCAAGAAAAGCCAAGAAGCTTCATCTTCAAGGAGATGAGAATGAATTGGCAATGGCACAGGTTGGGGAGAGAAACCCAAATCCTAAAAAGTGTTGAAAGTGAAAGGAGTGACTGAGGAAATCAAGACTTGGATGAAGAAAAAAGCCACTGTCCTAGCATCTCCTGAGAAGTTGCCAGAAGTGGGAAGGCGCGTGCCTTCTGCATCCCATCAGCCACCTCCCGCCTCTGTTTGGTCTTGCTAGCCAAAAACGATTGGAATGCTGCTCACCGGATGGTGTAACGATTGCTGCCCTTTTTGACTTAAACACAGTTTGAGTTGCACAAGACGTTCTGGAATAGAATGGTTGCTTACATTAGGGAGAATAAACAAATGTTAGCAGCGGCAATCTCTCAGTCTCTGAGCGGTAAGTTTATGGATGTTTTCTTCTTACTTTACTGTACTGTCAAATCTTTCCACAATGAACACTAATTAAAAAAAAAGTTTTGTAATTGCCAAAGATTTATTTAGGATTTATATTTTAGATTATGGGGAAGGGAATCACACCCTGGTGAAGTGGTGTTGACTTGTAGGGCTGAAGAAGAGAGGTTAAGAAGTTTGTAAGGACTTTAGACTAGAAAGATTATGGTTCAGTGGATGCTGGTTGGTTGAACCAGTGGCTCAATGATGTTATCAAGGAGCTGATTTCTTTCTCTCTCTATTCTCCCTTCTTTAGTTCCAGCCTCATCCTAAGCTGACCTCCTGCATACTGGCAAAAATTGCTACAGTAGTTCCAGGCTTCACGTCTGTTCACCGCAACATCTTGACTAGTGCTGGCCAATAGAATATGACGTAAGCCATATATGTGATTTAAACTTTTCTAGTTGTTGTTAGTTTCTGTCAAATCAGCTCCGACTCATGGCAACCTTATGTACAACAAAATGAAATGTTACCCAGTCCTGTGCCATCTTCATGATTGTTGGTGTGTTTGAGTCCGTTGCCAATCCGTCTCCGTGAGGGTTTTCCCTGACCCTCTATTAAACGTGATGTCGTTTTCTAGCAATTGATCTTTCCTGAGGACGTGTCCAAAGTAAGTGAGCCGAAGTCTTGCCATCCTTGCTTCTGAGGAGCATTCTGGTTGTGTTTCTTCTAAGACTGATTTATTTGTTCTCCTGGCAGTCCACAGTGTATTCAGTATTCTTCACCAACACCACAATTAAGCCACATTTTTAAAAAAGTAAAAAGGGTAAAATTAATTCTGATGATACATTTTATTTATATTTATTAAAATATATATGCAAAATATTTCAACATGTAAATGATATAAAAATTATTAATGAGACATACCACATTCTTTTTTTTACTAAGTCTTCAAAATTTAGCGTGTATCTTACACACTACAGAACATCTTAATTCATGTTATTCACGTTTCCATGTGTTTAGTGCTACTGTACTGAAAAGCACAGACTTAGAAGATGAGAGACAACGCTCTGCCGGGCATTCCTAGCTAGAGTTGAGATTCACCCTGACTGGACTGGATTAGGCCACGTGCCTAACTCTGACTGTCTGGGGAATGGGTTTTGCTGATTTACTGAAGCAAGGCACGGCTGTAGTAAGCAGAATAATGGCCTCCCACAGATGTCCACATCCTAATTTCTGGAACTCATGAATATGTTAGGGCAAAAGTATGATTACAGATGGAATTAAGGTTGCTAATCAGCTGACTGTGAGATGGGAAGATGATCCTGGTAGGTCCAATGTAATCAAAAGGGTCTTTGTAAGTAGAAGAGCAAGGCAGAAGCAAGAGAATCAGAGAGGTGGCACTGCGAGAAGGGCTAAGCCCTACGCTGCTGGCTTTGGAGACAGAGAAAGGCAGCCACGAGCCAAGAAATGCAGATAGCCTCTAGCAGCTAGCTGCAAAATGGATTCTCCCTACAGTGCAGTTAATTACTTTTGTGCATGGCCTTTCCAACCATGGTCTTGTAACTCCCACCCAAGTGATTGGCGGGGACTGTGTGATAGGGTAATTGTGGCCTACCAAGGGAATTATTCAGTTTTGCCTTAAAAGGGAGCCAATTCCAAAGCAGGGAGGAGCCCACCACCACCAAGGAAGGAGAGACCAGCAGGAGAGACCCAGCAGCAGGAGACAGCACAGTGGGCTTCCCGGCCCACAGAGAGAGAAATTTGAGTGCCTTTGGGCAGAGGCCAAGGGCCAGGGAGAGGCGTGCCTGCGAGCACAGCTGAGGAGAGGCTGTCCTGATGAAAGAACTGTATCCTGAGTGTTCCTGAGCCTGAATTGTAACTGTTACTTCCCTAATAATAAACCTCATAATCGTGAGTATGGTCTTTGAGTTCTGTGTAGCCATTGCAATGAATTATCAAACCCAGCGGAGACACAGAGAGTGCCGTCTGAGGGACTGTTGGTGTCAGAATTTGTAAAGATGGCGGAGAGAGGAGGCTGGCCTCTGCCTCATGGCAGTCAGCTTTGCCCTGTTGATCTTCGTTCTCCTTCCCCCTTGTGGGGTTGGAGGAGGTCAGACACTGCCCCCATACCGTTTATACACTCCCCTAGAGCCTCCAGAGGAGCCCTGGTGGTGTAGTGCTTAAGAGCCCGGCTGCTAACCAAAAGATCAGCAGTTCAAATCCACCAGCGTCTCCTTGGAAACCCTATGGGGCAGTTCTACTCTGTCCTTTAGGCTTGCTATTAGTCAGAACCGACTCAACGGCACCTAACAAACAACAACAGAGCCTCCAGAAAGCATGCAGCCCTGCTGACACTTTGATTTTAGCCCAGAATTATAAGATAATACATTTGTGTTGTTTTAAGCCACCAAGTTGATGGTCATTTGTTACAATAGCAATGGGAAACTAATATAATGCATGGATTTCATGCATTATAAAGGATGAAAACCCAAATTTTTCATTGTAAGAGAAGGGAGATTTTAATTCCAAAATCTTGTGGTTTAAGTATCAAAATAAAACCATGAAGGAATTATCAATTTTGTGCCATAAACAGCAGACTGCATGAGAATAGATAAAGAATTGGACTATCCTGCCCACTTGGAGACCAGATAAAGATTTCCTAGGCTAGGGAAAGAGAGAGAGGAAATGAGAGTAAGATGCTGCTTATCTCTTAAAGGGAGCTCTGTACCCTCTTCCCTCTTTCATGCTCAAAACCTAGGGAGTCAGCAACAATAAAACCAAAACCCGTTGCCGTTGAGGTGATTCCAACTCAGTGATCTTATAGGACAGAGTAGAACTGCCCCATAGGGTTTCCAAGGCTGTTATCTTTATGGAACCAGAATGCCACATCTTTCTTCCGAGGAGTGGCTGGTGGGTTCGAACCATCGACCTTTCAATTAGCAGCCGAGCACTTAACCACTGCACTACCAGGGCTCCTCCAGCAACAATGTTATTGTTGTTAGGTGCCATTGAGTCAGTTCCAACTCATAGCGACCCTATGTACAACAGAACTAAAAGCTGACCAGTCCTGAGCCATCCTCACAATCGTTGCTATGTTTGAGCCCATTGTTGCAGCCACTGTGTCAATTCATCTCATTGAGGGTCTTCCTCTTTTTTGCTGACCCTTTACTTCACCAAGCATGATGTCCTTCTCCATGATGTCCATCACAATCTGTCAGTTTGTTGTATTGTGGTAGTTAGCATGTTGCTGTGATGGTGGAAGCTATGCCACCAGTATTTCAAATACCAGCAGGGTAACCCATGGTGGACAGGATTCAGCGAAGCTTTCAGACTAAGACAGACAAGGACGAAGGACCTGGATATTTAATTCCAAAAAAAAAATTGGCCAGTGAAAACCAGCAACAATAGAATCCCATATATATTTAGGAGAATCTGAGCATAAAGGAACCTTTTGCCCCACTTCCTACTACAACCCTGGTAGCCAACAAGGTAGGCTTATACAGGTAAAGTGTGAGGCAGATCTTCAGTTTTTCTCAAAACAGTGGCCCTGTGGTCAGGACAATTGAGAGTACAGAGTATGTGGACCAACAGCCAGAGACTATGATATGATGTGGACATCTCAGTGCGTGTCAGTGGGAAACATGTTGATAACAAGACATGATGGGAAATGCTACACCTCAGCAGAGTGACCTGTGTGGACCCATGGTCAAGGACCTGATGTCCCTGCCACATGAACATTACGGCAATATCACAAAGCCCCGGAACTTAGAATTAGCTCTGTAGAAACAAGGAGTGAAGGAAAATTGTAAAAATGGCTGAGTTTAAAACCTAAATGATTGAGAGAGTCTAGACTTGAGTACTCTTTACTTGCTTTACTTTTTAGTTGCTTTTTATTGTACATCTGAGTTTTGTCATCTAAAAAAAATCTGTACCCCCCCAATATTTATAATATAATATTAAAATATTGGGAACAACTTGTGTGTCTGTTGTGTGCTGTCTAGTTGATTCTGACTCATAGTGACCCTAGATGATAGAGCAGAACTGCCTCCATAGGGTTTCCTAGGCTGTAATCTTTATAGGAGCAGATTGCCAGGACTTTTCTCCCAAGTTGCCGCTGGCGGGTTTCAACTGCCAAACTTTCTGATAGCAGCCAAGCAGTTAACGATTGTGCCACCAGGGCTCCTTAGAAACAACTTAGATATCCAATAACAGTCTAATGGTTAAGTAAACTACAGCAGTGGTTTCAATATCTAGCTGACCAGAATCATCAGATGCTATAAACAAACAAATACAGATTCCTAGTCTCTATTCCAAAAAGATCGGAAGTTCAAATTCACCAGCCACTCCTTGGAAACCCTATGGGGGAGTTCCACTGTGTCCTATAGGGTCACTATGAGTCAGAACCAACTTGACGGCAATGGGTTTTGGTTTGTTTTAGTCTCTATTCCAGAAATACTAAATCAGAATCTCTGGAGATTGGTCCTATGGTTTTTTAGTTCAAACTTCTCAGGGATTCTGATGATCCACCAGGGGTGGTGTCTTAGTTATCTAGCGCTATTGTAACAAAAATACCACACGTGGATGGCTTTAACAAAGAGAAATTTATTTCCTCACAGTAAAGTAGGCTAAAAGTCCAAATTCAAGGCATCAGCTCCAGGGGAAAGCTTTTTCTCTCTGTTGGCTCTGAAGGAAGGTCTTTCTCATCAATCTTCCCATGGACTAGGAGCTTCTCTGAGCAGGAAACCTGGGTCCAAAGGATGCACTCTGCTCCTGGCACTGCTTTCTTGGTGGTATGAGGTCCCCCTGTCTCTCTGCTCACTTCTTTCTTTTATATCCCAAAAGAAACCAGCTCAAGATACAATCCAATCCTGTAGATTGAGTCCTGCCTCATCAACACAACTGCTGCCTATCCCCCCTCATTAACATCATAGAAGCAGGATTTACAACACGTAGGAAAATCACATCAGATGACAAAATGGTGGACAATCACACAATGCGGGGAATTATGGCCCAGCCAAATTGATACACACATTTTTGGGAGACACAGTTCAATCCATGACAGGTGGGAACCACCCAACTATGGTGTGGAATGAAATTGTACGTGGCCATTAAAAATGAGAGCTACAAAGACCATGCGGAAAATGCTCCTGAAATGCTAAATAAAATAGAATCACAATTACAATGTAATGTGATATGTATGTATCTGGAAAAAATACAAAGAGGAAAAAAAAAATTGAATAAAATACATCAAAATGTTAAGAGTGTTTAAGTGAGATTTGCAGTAATTTTTCCCTACTTTTCTGTTTCCCTAGCTTTCTTATTGAACATGAATTATGTTAAAATTAAAAAAATACTCATTATTTGTTTTCCACCTACTTCCCGGTATACATTTTATAGTACATTCTAAAGTGGTAACTACTATTAGGAAAGTGGTTCGGCATTAAAATTTGAAATGATTTTTGGTATTAGTGCTTCTGAAATGTCCTTACCCGTCCACTCCGATAAAGATCATGAAGACCAACTTTTCATGTACTCTAAATCAATGGCTGCCTCAATACTTTCCATAAATCAGACTACTGGGATTATCTATGTATCATTTTATTATTGATTTCTAATTAGATTTCAGAGTGGAAAGGAGCCCTGGTGGGTTAAACGATTGACTGCTAATCAAAAGGTCAGCAATTCAAACCCACCAGTCACTCTGTGGGAGAAAGATGCAGCAGTGTGCTTCCATAAAGATTTGCAGCCTTGGAAACTCTATGGGGGCAGTTCTGCTCTGTCACACAGGGTCACTATGAGTCAGAATCGACTCAACAGCTATGGGTTTGGTTTTCATTTGGTAGTCAGAGAACATAGTCTATATGATTTGAATCCTTTTTAACTTATTGAGTTTGTTTAATGACCCAGAATATCATTTATCTTGGTAAATGTTCTCTTGCTGCTGGCTGGAATGCTATATAAATGTAAATTAGGTCAGGCTGGTTGATAAACCAAAAAGCCAGACCCATTGCCCTCAAATCATCACTCGTAGCAACCCTATAGGACAGGGTAGAACTGCCCCATAGGGTTTCCAAGGACTGGTTGGTGGATTCAAACTGCTGACCTTTTGGTTAGCAGCCATAGCTCTTAACCACTATGCCACCACGGTTTCTATTTGGTTGACAGTGTCGTTTAAAAGTCTATATCCTTACTGATTTTGTGCTTATTTATTCTATTGATTGTTGCGAGATATATGTTAAAACCTCTATAATTTTGGACTTGTCTATTTCTCCTTTCAATTCTGTCATTTTTCTGTCATGTAGTTTGAAGCTTTCTTATTAGGTGCAAAAATGTTTCGGATTGTTATGTCCTCTTGTCGATTTGACCACGTTATCATCTTGAAATGCACTCTTTATCACTGGTAATATTCTTTGTTCTGAAATTTACTTTATATGAAATTAATATAGCCACTCCAGCTTTCTTTTGGTTAATGTTAGCATGGCATATCATTTAACATTCTTTTCCAAACAAACAAACCGAAAAAAAAAAAAACTTTTTTAAAACAATTTCAAATTCACAGACAAGTTGCAAGAATAATAAAACAAGCTCCCTCATACCCTTCACCCAGATTCAGCAATTTTAACTTTATGCCACATTTGCTTTATCAGCCTATTTCTATCTAAATCTATCTGTCCATCCATCTATACTTTTCTCCGATCCAGTACATTTTTTTAAAAAACAGCTTTATCGAGATATAATTCAAACACCACAGAATTCATCCATTTAAAGTGTACAGTTCAATTTTTTTACTATATTTATAGGGTTGTGCAACCATCACCACCATGCTTCTACTTTTAATCTTTCTGTGACTTTATATTTAAAGTTGATTTCTTATAGGCAGCACATAATTGGATCTTGCTATTTAAATCCACATTGATTTAAAATATAAAATTTAAAAAATTTTAAAATTTGCCTTTTAATTGGGATGTTTGGACCATTTATGTTTAATGTGATTATTGAGATGGTTGAGTTTAAATCTACTATCTTGCTATTTGTTTTTCATTTGTCCCATTTTTTTTTTTGTTCCTCTTTTTCCTTCCCTTTTTTTCTGCATTCTTTTTTACATTCCATTTTATCCTTTTGTTGGCTTGTAACTATAACATTTTTAGTGTTACATTAGAGGTTGTTTGAAGATTTATAGTACACATCTTTAACTTATCATGGTCTTCAAGTGATATTATACCACTGCATGCATAGTATAAAAACTTTACATCAGTACACTTCCATTTGCCCTCTCCTGGCCTTTGTGTTATTATTAACATAAATTTTCCTCCTAGATATGTTACAAACTCCACAATACATTTTTGCTTTGAAGAGTCAATTATCTTTTTTAAGTGATTTAAAAATAAGAAAAAAATATTTTAAATTTACCCACTTATTTACCATTTTTAATGTTCTTTATTCCTTTGTGTAGATCTAAATTTCCATTAGATATGATTTTCCTTCTGCCTAAAGAATTTCCTTTAACATTTCTTGTAGTGCAGGTCTGTTGGTGATAAATTCTTTCAGTAATTGTGTCTCTGAAAAAAGTAAAGATTTGCATCTTTACTTTGCCTTTGGTTTTGAAAGATTTTTTGCTGAGTTTAGAATTTTAGGTTGATAGTATTTTTCTTTTATCATTTTAGAAGATTTTACTCCACCATCTTCTGGCTTACATTTCTGATGAGAATTCCACTGTTATTCTTATCTTTCTTCTTTCTACTTATAATTTGTCTTTTTTTCCCTCTGGCTACTTTTAAGATTCTCTCTTTATCACTGGTTTTAAGAAAATTGATTGTGATGTGCCTTACTGTATTTTTCTTCATGTTTCTTACGTTTGGGGTTCATTGAACTTCTTGAATCTCTAGGTTTATTGTTTTCATCAAATTTTGAAAATTATTTGGCAATTAAAATATTATTAAATATTTCAAGAAATACTTTTCATATCCCCTCCTTCCTTTGGGGATACTAATTTTACATATACCCATTGCCATTAAGTCAATTCCGACTCATAGTGACCCTACAAGACAGAATAGAACCACCCCATAGTATTTCTAAGGCTGTAATCTTTACAGAAGCAGATTGCCACATTTCTCCTATGGAATGGCTGGTGGGTTTGAACTGCCATTCTTTCTTTTAGCAGCCGAGCACTTAACCACTGTGCCACCAAGGCTCCTATACATATATATATATATATATATGTATATATACACACACACATATATGTACATATATATGCATATACACACACACATATATATACACACACATATATATGACCTTCTGAAGTTCTTTCTGTGTTTCATATCAGTTTTTATTGATACGTCTTCATGTTTACCAGTCTTTTCTTCTGAAGTGTCTAATCTGCTCTTAATCCCATCCAGTGCATTTTTAATCTCAAACACAGTATTTTTCATCTCTAGGAGCTAAATTTGTTTGCTTCTTACATCTTCCATGTCTCTCCTTAACATGTTCATGCATTTCTCTACCTTCTTGAACATACAGAATTATAGTTTTAATAACTGTTTTAATGTCCTTATCTGCTAATTCTTTCATTGGTGTCATTCCTGGACCTGTTTCTATTGAGTTTTCTCCTCATTTTGGGTCATATCTTCTTGTTTCTCTACATGCCTAGTAATTTGTGGATTGGATGTCAGACTTCAAGAACTTTACTTTGTGCATATTGGATGTTTTTGTTTTTCTTGAAATATTCTTGAGTTTTGTTCTCTTTGTTCTGTGACACAGCTAAATTGCTTAGAAACAGTATGATTCTTTACAGGCTTGATTTTAAACTCTGTCGGGTGGGATCAGAGCAGACTTTAGTCTAGGGCTAATTTTGTTCCGCAATACCCGTCTAAGTACTCTACCCAATGCACGTGTATTACAAGTTTTCCACTCTGGCTGGTGGGAACAGTAACTCCTCTGGCACTGTGTGAACTTTAGAAATTGTTCCTCCTGATCCTTCCAGTGATTCTTTTCCCAGCCTCAGGTAGTTTCTTCCTGTTTCCTAGTCAGTAGAAATCTTAAGGGAAACAGTCTGTGGATCTGAGATGCTCTCTCTGTGCAGTTCTCTCCTCTGCGGTACTCTGCCCTGCAAATTCCAGCTGCCTTGGCCTCCCCCAATTCTCAACTCTGTCTCTTCTATTCAAAGGGACCAGTAGGCTGTACTTGGGTTCTCTCTTCCTCTACTATGGCCTGAAAATTCTATCCAGGCAACGAGACAGGGCAATTTTAGGATCCACCTCATTTGTTTCATTCTTTCAGGAATCACTGTCATGCACTGCTGTCTGTTGTCCCAATACCTGAAATTTGTTTTTCTCAGTTTTTTAATTGCTTAAGGTGGGATAGTAACTCTGGTCCCTGCTACTCCATTGCAGCAAAAGCCTGGTGATTTTTTTTTTTTTACACTTTTGTTATTGCAGTTAGTTGCCACTGAGTTGGTTCTGACTCATGGTGACTTTACGTGTAACAGAACAAAATGTTGCCTGATTGTTAGGTTTTAAGCTACAATTTGCTGCTTTCTCACCGAAGTAAAAAATTGCAAAAACTCTAAGTAATTAAAGGTATGATATTTTAGGATATGGATAATCAATATTTATATTTAGCATATTTGGTCTTAAGTCAATATAATTACCTTAAGGATATGAACCAAAAACCCACAACCATAGAAATACAACTAATTAGCGGGCACAGAAGACAGTGTTCAATCTCACTAACAACCTAAGAAGTACAAACTAAAACAAAACACTATATCTCTCAAATAATAAAAAATTTTAAGTGAAAACATTTGATGTCAGCAAGAGTTTAATAAAATGGGAACTCTCAAATATTCTCAATGAGAATATAAATCAGGACAACTCTTAGGAAATAAAATTTGGCAATGTGCTTCAAGAGTCTAAAATTCCCTTTAGCATTTTCCTATTACGACTTTATTATAAGGAAATAAAGTAAAAAATTTTTTAAAAAGGCTTTTTGAACAAAGATGCTCACTCAGCATCATAAATAATGTGAAAAGTTAGAAACATATTTATTTGCTAAATATCTGTTGTTGTTATT
>NW_004444045.1:1247801-1250115 GCF_000243295.1 Trichechus manatus latirostris
GTATTGTCTTAAAGGATTAGCAATGAGCACTGTATCTAATTAGATGTAGGGCAAAGATTGAGGGGTGTAGAAGGTTAACAACTTTCCTTCAAAAGCTTGCTTCAGCAGAATTGGCTGGTTTGTTTTACACACAACATTATAAAGCTGAAAGTGCTAGAATTCAGAGATTTGTTTATCATCAGACAATGGATTAGTTAAAGTATGCTTTAATTGATTAAAACATGAAAGGTGTGTATTGTGGTAAGAGACTACAATGTAGATGTTGTAAACAATGACAATGCAAAAATGATGTAAGTAAAAACCTGAGTGTCGATAATAATGCAAATCTGCTTATTTTCTCTTCTTTAACTTCAGAATATATCATTTGAAGTTCATAAATCAGGTAATAGATGTACAAGTACATTTAACAGTACTATGACAAACACAATAAACTAATTTTAAACTGGTCTTAGTAGATAGTTAATAGATACTGCTTGATTTCTTTAAAAGATATGATGACCTGGTAAAAAAACAAAACGAAACAAAACCCCTTGCCATTCCGACTCATAGTGACCCTATAGGACAGAGTAGAACTGCCCCATAGGGTTTCCAAGGAGCAGCTGGTGGATTCCAAGGGCAAAATCAGGTCCCTCTTGCTCTTAACCAGCAATCTGAAGCCCTTAGTACCAGCTCCACCCTTGCGTGATGAAGCCCTGCTTACCTCTCACGCCTCTTTCTTAGCCAACCCTCTCCATAGAACTGGATCCTCCAAAAAAACCAAACCCGTTGCCACCCACCAAGTCATTCCGACTCATAGCAATCCCACAGGACAGAGTAGAACTGCCCCATAGGGTTTCCAATGAGCTGCTGGTGGATTTGAACCACCAACCTTTGCTTAGCATCTGAGCTCTTAACCACTGCGGATGCTCCAGACACAAAGAATTTCTTTCCGTTTCCCAGTAGCACAATTCCCTCAGTCACTCGCTTCCACACACGCTGTTCTTCCACCCGGAGCATTCTCCATTCCTCACTCGCTTCCTGGCTGACTCCATCTCATCCATTAGCGTTAACTTTCCTCCAGGAATTTTTCCTTCATCTTCCCCGCTACCAGTAAGCATCACTGTATTATAATTGTGTACTTCGTGAATCCTCATCAGACTGAGTCCCAGAGAAGTAGGATCATGTCTATATTGTGCACCAGTTTACCACAGTTCCTAGCACAGTTCCTGGACAAAGTAGGTGATAATGATTATTATCTAATAATAACTAATATTTTATTGAGTGCTGAGTATATGCTTTACATGATCTCATTTTATACATTTTGCAGAGTCTTCACGTACACAGTATTTCAATTTATTTTTCTGCTAGGCATTATGCTGGCAATTTGGATACAATGCCACTGAGGGCATCGGATCTTAGCAGCCAGGTTCCCAGTTTTAACGTGCTTCTGCTCAGAGAAGAGGGTAAACTGGGTTTCCTAAGGCAACGTATGGCTAAGCCGCAGGAGAGGCAATGGCAGAGGCCCAGATCCCCAGACACCTGAGGACAGCGCTGTGCCTGGGTCCTTGCTGAGGCTCAGAGCAGGGACCCTGGGTCTTCCCACTGTAGTCAGCCGGGCACCAGGGGATCACCCAAACTCAACAACGCGGCGCTCCCAGTGGCAGTCTGAGCCGGAAGCGAAGTCACAGGAAGAGGAAGCATGGGAGGCCAGGACTGTGTGTTGTGTGGTTTCCACACACAACATTGTCAGTGCACGTGGAAAAGATAAATTACTGGGAAGCAAAGACTATGTACATTCTTCAACCATCTTTTTACAAGCCCTCTTTTCCTCCACGGACCTAAAGCTTAGAGTCAGTCCTATGGCCTCACCCGAGGTTTGCCTGACCCCTGCAGCAGAAGGGCCTTCTTCAAGTCAAACAGGGACAAAAGAGAATTCTGTCTTCCCAGTCATACTTCTTCAGAAAAACATTAGCAATGCTTTGTGCTGCCCTCTCAAGGGTGTGGTGGAGATAATTCAACCAAGTTAGCAAAAGGCAGGGACTGCTGAATGGCTTAGACTTACACTGGACACAAACCCGTAAACAACCTCCTTGCCATCAAGTCGAGTCCCACTCATGGCGACCCTATAGGACAGAGTAGAACTGCCCCGGAGTGTTTCCAAAGAGCGGCTGGTGGATTCGAACTGCTGACATTTCCATTAGTTGCTGAGCTCTTAACCACTGTGCCACCAGGGCTCCTTACACTGGACAGAAACTTGAAATCAAGGCATTTATCTTTCATTCCTTCTCATTTCTTTTATTATTTTTATTTAATTCGAATTTTATTTTATTTTTTT
>NW_004444045.1:1250911-1255533 GCF_000243295.1 Trichechus manatus latirostris
AAGATCTAAGATTCTTGTACCATAACTGTCCCCTCCCCCCAAACACTTCCCCTCCTCCCACTCACAAATTTTTATTAACTCAATATTTAGCGTGTCCATTACTATGACCTTCAGTTTCATTTGCAGCTAAGGCAAAGTCATGGACTCTCTCCTCTGTATTCTCTTCCATTCATCTGGTCCTTGAGGCTATATGTCTTTTCCATTCCTTTGCTCCGTTTCAGTCATTTTGGGTGCGTCATCAACTTTCCCACGTTCACCAGAAGCTTCCTCAGTCTCCATTCAGCCCTCTCTCCAACAAAGCCTTGACTTGTGCTGGTTCTTCAGACCGTGTGAGCTGATGAAAGTCGCAGTCATTTCCCTTCCCAAGGGTCCTTGCATAATTTTATTAAGACAGACTTGATGATTTAAAAAGAAAAAATCGGGGCCCAAAAAGAAGTTTGTCAAGCAGAATTTCAGGCTGCTGGGGCCTGGGCACTTACTTGGATGGCTCCCCTCATGTTACATTTGTTCTCCCCGTTTGAGGCTAGCAGGGAATCCTCAAGGGAAGAAGGGGTTAAAAGTCAGCCAGCAGGAAGGAATAGGAGGGGAGGAGGGGAGGCGGAGGGAGAAGGACAAAGGAATCTGCGGCCTCTGGAGGAAGGCTAGTAGGCTGGATCTCGCCAGTCCCTCCTACGACTTGCTAAATATAATGGTTAAGTAATCTGCAGTCCCATGGGATCACTCTAATGGGAGCAGCTAGGCAGGAAAATAACTGGTTGTTTGCAGTTCCAGGTCAAAGGTATCTTGGAGAAAGCACCATTGGCACATTCTTGTCCTGCGATTCAGTCCTCTGAGGTCAGTGTCATCACTGTTTTCGGTTTTCACACTGAGTAGTCTGTCCCTGCCTGCCTGTGCCACATGATAAAGGTCAAACACTCCCCGAGGAAGGTCTGGCTGTCCCGGGTAACTCTGATTGAGTGCCTGCATTCCTCTTAGTTCTTTATCTGAACATTCCTGGCTAAAACGGGACTGATCTGTGAGAAGTGCTGATGGACAGGGGTCTCTGCTGACAGGCACACAGGGCCAGCCCCAGGCTCAGGGGCCCCACTAGGGCCTTCTTCCCAGAGTGCGAGTCCAAGGAAAAGGCCACATGGCCTGAACGAGCCTTCTGGAGAAGGGGGGCTGGTCTAGCGCCTGCTGGAACACCCTGGCATTTCCTGGCTTGTTTGTTTCCTGGTGCAGCCAGAGGCCTGTGTGAAGGCATCGTCTCCCTGACACGCTTTTGCTTATGCGAGCATGGACTCTGTCAACTGGAAACTTAGAAGATCTCCATTAAAAAATAACAACAGAAAGAAAATCTGTTGGGGAAGGGGCAGAGAGAAACGGAGAGCTGTGTTCAGAGAGACGAGTTATATTTCACAGTGAAGAAAAATCCCTTACTTATCTTTGAAAAATTGCTTTCCTGTGGGACAGGGGAGATGAGTAACTTCAGATGAGGTCTTAGAAAAATAATACGCCCTTTTATGTAGGCGTGTTGGTTCTGTTTATGAAAGTAAGCAAAATAGACATTTTTCCTGACCATGTGTGTTATGAGGGAGCAGGGCTGATTACCCAATAAGCAAGGTAACAACAACAACAAAAAAAACACCCCAAAACAAAACCTGTTGCAAATGAGTTGATTCCAACTCATAGTGACCCTATAGGACAGAGTAGAACTGCCCCGTAGGGTTTCCGAGGAGTGGCTGGTGGATTCACATTGCCAACCTTTTGGTTAGTAGCCAGGCTCTTAATCACTGCAACCAGGGATCCAAGCAAGGTATGCACAGGCCCAATTATGCCTTCCCACCAATCTGCAGTGCACAATTTCACCTGTCCCCCACCAGGTCAAAGATGTGGTAAAACCCATGTGAAATTGCTCACCACAGATTAGGAAGTACATATAATTAAGCCTGTGTGTACCTTGCTCAATGCAAGCCGGTGCATACCGTGCTTACTGGTTAATTGTCAGACCTAGCGGGGAGGATGGAGCCCTGGTGGCTTACTGGTTAAGAGCTCAGCTGCTAACCAAAAGGCCAGCAGTTCAATCCACCAGCCGCTCCTGAGAAACCCTATGGGACAGTTCTACTCTGCCCTATAGGGTCAGTATGAGTCGGAAAATACTTAACGGAGATGAGTCCTTGGTGAGGGAGGATTGTTTACACACACACACTTTTGAGTACAGCACTAGGCACTTTGCAAACACATCCTGTAAAGACCAGACCTAGGCTATGGTGTCTTTGCTCTTCCCACTACATTAATCTGCTTCCCTAAAGTGTTCAACAGCTTTTCTGAGGCCTTGAATCACCAGGTTGCTGCTGAGACTGCTCTATAGGCTCTGTCTCACTCTCCTTCCGCATGAATGGCCTTCCTAAGAGGGGTCAGACTTTAGCAGGGGGCGGCCAGTCTAGAGGTTTATTCTTTGACCATCACCTCAATTCAGTCACTCCCCAGAAGCAACATGAAGACTGTGAGTGTTCCCAACCTTTGCTGAGGAGTGCTGGTTAAGTAAACTGAGACAGCAGGGTGCTTCAGCTCCCAAGTTAGTGCTTCTCAAACTCCAATAACCTGGACAGAGTGTTCAAATGCACCTTCCCATTCAGAAGGTCTGAGGTGGGGCCTGAGAGTCAGCATTTCCAACAGGCTCCAGGGGATGCCGGCACTGCTGGTCAAGGGTCACACTTTGAGGAGTGGGGCACCAGAGCATCTCATTATAGAAACACAGGGCAGCCCAGACAACATTGTCCTCAGCCCCCTGGGTTTGTGAGGCTCCTCTTCCTCTCCGTGGACTCCCAGCTGCCGTGGTGCTCCTGGGCCACACCTCTGTCCTCGTACAAGGGCAGGATGATACCAAGCACAGGGTCTTCCTCCGCTTCCCACTGAAAGTTGTAATAATAATAAACCAAACCAGTTGCCGTCAAGTTGACTCCAACTCGTGGTGACCTTGTGTGTGTCAGAGTAGAAATGTGTTCCACAGGTTTTCAGCAGTGGGTTTTTTCAGAAGCTGATTGCCAGGTCTTTCTTCTGAAGTGCCTCTGGGTGGATTCGAACCTCTCCAACCTTTTGGTTAGCAGCCGAGCCAGTTAACAGTGTGCACCAAAGACTACACATAGCAACCTGCAAAACTCCGTAGCAGGCAGAATGCTAATTAAGCACTCCATGTACAGTAATCCTCACGAAACCCCATGGGGTTGTGACCATTGTACCTGTGAGCCCGGTGAGGACACCAAAGCTCTGAGAAGTTAAATGATTAGCCAAAGGTCACAGGTAATGGAGCTGGGGATCCTAATCATTGTACTGTACTGTCGCCCCATTAGTGACAGGGATGGCAAAGGCCAGGAGGGGCCTGAAGACTGGGGCAGCTTCCTGGATGATAGGCACAGGTGTGGGACTGGTGACTAATTCCCCTCACCCAACAGGACTCCCTGCATCTGGGGCACCACAGCTGGGGTTCCAAGGCCAACCAAAGCACTGCTATGCGGGTTTGAAAATCAGTAGAGCAGAGTTATATCCATGCTGCAGGGAGGAAACAAAAGGAGTGACGATATTCAGACCATGAGGCTTTGGGAAAGAAAAAGCCGTAAAGGAAAAATGGGCTTATCTCAGAAGGTGGCCCTCAGATAACCTTTGCTTCCACTTTCAGCTCTCAGTCAGCCCTGGTGTTCTTTTTTCTTCCCTCCGGAAGACTGAATAAGAAAGTCAGAAAAAGCATCTATTTACACTGGAATCTTTTTTTTTTTTATTGTGGTGAAATATGTATAGCATAAAATTTACCATTAAAAAAAAAATTTTGGTGAAAGTATACACAGCCAAATATACACCATTTCAGCAATTTCTGAGTGTACAATTCAGTGACATGGGTTACAGTCTTCAAGTTGTGCTGCCATTCTCACTCCTATTTTCCACATTATTATTCTACCGCCATTATATTAAGCTCACTGCCCCCCAAGCTTCCCAGTCAACCCTTCAAGTTGCCATGGTCAATTTGATCTCACACAAATAATTCTTTAAAAAAGCACAATGCTCAAAGCAGATGTACTTGACTAATTAAAAAACTATTTTTTGATTCAAAGACTTCAGGAGATAGTTTTGGTTTAAGTTTAAAGATTATCTCAGGGAAATAGTTTTGGGGGCTTATTCAGCCTCAATGGCTCCAGAAAATTTGGATTCCATTGAGAATTTGAAATTCTTTTACCATTTTTAAGGGTATAATTCAGTGGTATTAATTCCGTTCACAGTGTTGTCTGCTCTGGTATCTTTCGTACTTCCCTGTCTGTTGCGGTTATCTAACAGAGGGGTAGTGAGCCCACGCCTCCACATACAGCAGGGGTCTGGGGAGCCCTTGTTATCTCACATACACATACATGTGCACACGTACAGGCACACACATACACATACGTGGGCACATTCATGCACACACACGATTTACCAAGCAAATAAAGGGTGCAAGTATGAGAGGGAGGATATGTACACACTTATGAAAACAGTCTTGTTAAAAGAACTTTGGGAGACTCCATCTTCATATATCTACTTCCTCATCATTATTGTGAGTCTTGCACTACCTCTCGTTTCATTAAACTTGTTGTTATTGTTAGGTGCCATCAAGT
>NW_004444045.1:1256621-1259201 GCF_000243295.1 Trichechus manatus latirostris
ATCTTCTTCTGTATTTTCATTTCACTGCAGCTCCATCTGAGCTCTCCTCAGAGGGCCCTGTAAAGCCTGAAATATCTGGGAAATAAACCAGCCCATATCCTTAACCTTTACTTCGTCACCTCACTTTAATCAAAACCTGGCTTTATCTGCAGGACAGCATTTCCCTCCTCTCCTTGCACAACATCCCACACACATTCCTCCTACTCCTCACCTTCCCACCCCAAACTGACATAACCACTAAGGGCCCCTACTTATTCCTTGTTCCCAGGTTCCTTTTCCTGACCAGGTTTTCCATCATCAACTCACCAACCTTTATTGAAGTCCACACCATTCTATTTACCATCCTCTCCCAAGCCTTCTTGTTCCTGCCTACGACTCTCTAGGATATTCTTCAGATGTCTAGTTTTTTTCTCCTCTCTTTCTAGAAACACCCATAGTTATCTTTTTCTTACAGTTCCTCAGCCTCTGCAGGTCTAGAGAACCTTACCTCCACTTCATTTTATGTCGTCAAGACACAAGCAGATCATCATACAGAATTGCTCCAACCTCATGCTCTTGTTGTTGTTAGGTGCAGTTGAGTCGACTCCAACTCATAGCGACTCTATATACAACAGGACAAAACACTGCCTGGTCCTGCACCATCCTCATAATTGTTGTTACGCTTAAGCCCAATGTTGTAGCCACTGTGTCAACCCATCTCATTGAGGGTCTTCCTCTTTTTCGCTGACCCTCTACTTTACCAAACATGGTGTCCTTCTCCAGGGATTGATCCCTCCTGACAACATGTCCAAAATACATGAGATGAAGTCTCGCCATCCTTACTTCCAAGGAGCACTCTGGTCACACTTCTTCCAAGACAGATTGTTCTTTGCTCTGGGTCCCTGAAATTCTCCTCTCTGCACTGCACCATCTCACAGTCCCTTGCTCCCACTGAACAGTGATTTTGTCACTTACTTCTCACCATCTTCTCAGTGCCCTCCTGGCTTTACTTGTGTCCCTATCCAGACTAGACACTTCCTGCTTTCAACCCTCTGGGCTTGAGTCGCCTGCCTCAGCCACTTCTACGAGGTTCTTCCTCCAGCACCTGTGTTTCTCTCATCCTTTTGGGTTTCTCCTTGACCTTATAAGGTCTCTACTCTGCCTAATATGCACCTCCCATTTTCTCCTCTCTGCTGTGACTCTGGTTGCTGCCTTTACCTCTGATTCTTATTTAACTTCAAGGAAAACTTCAGTGGTCGTTGGCAGTCCTTTAGTCACTTCTGACTCCTCTGACACCCCCCATAGAGCCTCTCAGCCTTTATTCCTCTCTTTGAGTTCCCAGCCCATCTCTGGTCCCTACTCTTCAAGTGTCTTTTATTACTGAAAATACTGTGATTATCTGAAGTAAGGGACTTCCTCATTTTCTTTCCACTTCCTGTTGGCCTTGTAGTTAGAATATTTATTATTTTCAGCTTGGAACTCTGTAATAGCCTCCTAACTGCCTGATTTCATTCTCCCCTCTAGTCCAATCCACTGTGGACTTATCATTCTAACATTGCTCTGACCATATCCCTCCCCTGCTTGAAAACCATCAGGTCTCCCCATTATCTACCAGACAAAACCTAAATGATTTGATCTGCCATGCACACATGCTCATTTTGTCTGCCTCTAAGTCTTTACTCATTTTATTTCCTCTTTCTTGAAGACCTTCTCCCCCTCACTGCCATATGATCAAATCTATCCAAACTTGGACGCAACTCAAACACCATCTTGGCCAAGAAGCTATCCATGAACCCTAGTGCTAGAAGTGATTTCTCCCACTTTGCTTTCTTATAGCTCTCGAATCCTCTTGCAGCACTTAAAACTTTCCACCTTGTATTGTAGTTAACACACAGATCTGTAAGTTTCTCAAGGGAAAGGGCCCTATTTTGTGCATCTCTAAGTCCCTGAATGGTGCAAGAGGTTAACACTCTGAGCTGGGAATGGAAAGGTTGGAGATTCGAGTCCACCCAGAGGTGCCTTGGAAGAAAGGCCCGGAGATCTACTTCTGAAAAATCAGCCATTGAAAATCCCATGGAACACAGTTCTACTCTGACACACATGGGGATCACCACAAGTCATAGTCAACTTGATGGCAACTGGTTTGGGTTTAGTTTATATGCCCCGTAGCAGCACAGTACAGAGCACATGATGCTTGACTATTCAGCATCTACAGATGACAGGTACATTGCTAACTAGGCAAAAAATAGAATTTACTAGACAGCAGTTCATACAGCAGTGGAAAGCACAGAGGAACAGCTGAGCCTCAGAGCTGGAACCAGGGACTGGAATTCCATAAGGTAGATGCTTCTCTCTACATGTTGGATTCATTTTCCTGCTGCAGTCAGGATCCTCCCACATGGCACAGAATATGGCACTGAGGGCCCCCAAGAATCACATACCAGGCTCTCACCTTCAAAAGAGTGCATGAACTCTTTTCACTTGGTTTCAGTTTGAAAAATCTTAGAGAAGTATTCTGATTGGTCTAGCTTGGGTCAAGTGTCTGTCCCTTGACCAATCAGCTATGGACATGGGGTAGGATGACTCAGTACAGCTGGGTCT
>NW_004444045.1:1260870-1262310 GCF_000243295.1 Trichechus manatus latirostris
GCATCACAGTTTGGTTGCTGGGTAAATTGGGTTAACACTCTGTTCTTTCAGTATGTCTTTTGTTAATTGATTGCCTCTAACTTTGATCATTGTAGTGGCAAGCCAGTGTTACAACCTTTAGCCCTCATACATGCTCCTAACTAGAGGTGATGCAATCATCCACTCAAGGACGACAATCATCAAGCACATATTTCACATGAAGCACATTTCTAGGCTCTACGAGGCGTACAAAGATATATGAAATTCATCTAGCAACTCCTTACAGGAAGCCTACTGTGCCACTCACGATTCCAGGTTCTGGGAGTCCTATCACAAATAAGCAGTCAAAGTTCCCACCCTTGTGAGGCTCATAGTCTATTTGAGGAAAAACACATCAAATAAGCTGGGGAAAGGAACCAAGACTTCCAACCCCAAGGTACATGCTGTTCTGCTAACTACTAGGGTTTTTGTTTTGCTGAATGGAATACACAAGCTGAGGACAAAAGCTGAGTTTCTTCAGACAACAGAGAGAAGTTTTAAAGTTGTGTGGGGGTAAAGAAAGAGGAGAGAAGAGGCAACTGGCAGAGGTGGGCTCTTTTCATGGAGAAAGAGAAGATGTCTGATGGGGTAAAAGATTAAGTTGCTGCTAGGATGTGACCCCTCTTTCCCAGGCTCCATGGAATCTTCAATAAAACATTAATTCCTCATTAACGTGTTGTGGGATTGGGTGTGTTTTGGAGGATATGACAAAGGGGAGGGTATGGCTTCAAAGTGAGCATAAAGTAAGAGCCAAAGTCCCCCACAGGAGTCCCACCCTATCTGGGTTACATCTTGGGAATTCTCATCTCACATATATAAGGTAAAGAATACAGCTGCATTTCAGGTTGAGCTGTTGCTAAGGAGACAACCTTACCATCCATGGAAAACATTTGGATTTTTGTGTAAGTGAGTGAAGACACTCCTGGCATGAGCCGCAATGGTCTTAAATTTCTTTTGTTTCAAGCCAACCGAGGCTCATTAGGCAAGAAAAAAGAGGGGGGAGGGTGGATGTGGGGGTGGCTGGATGGTGGTAGAATTTATTGGAAGCACATGGGAGAGCTCATGGACCCAAAGAAAGAGCCGAACAGCCAGGTCTTGGGAAGGGCAGGAACCAGGGCTGCTATAGGGATCTCAGCAGCTAGAGCTCGTGGATCTTTTCTCTGGCCTGCTGCTGTCACGTGATTCAGCCCTACTTACTTACCAGATGTGTTGATGTTTCAAATTCCTGCAAAAGAATCTGATTAGTACAGCTCCCATCTGGGCTGGGGTCTCTACACTTTGAGGATAGCCAGGTAGCATCAATGTGGCTCTCGGGGAATCGTTCGAATTGGGCATACTCCCATTTTCACATCTCCTACATATCTCAAAGCTAGGTGAAGCAGTGTAATCTCTGGTACTTATACTGTTATATCCTTCTTCTGG
>NW_004444045.1:1263681-1265717 GCF_000243295.1 Trichechus manatus latirostris
TCCTTTAGGAAGTTTTATTAGCACTTAACTAACAATTTTGACTTATCTGAAATATTTATTTATTTTGTCTTTAGTCTTGAAAGATTTTTCCACTGGGTATATGATTCTAGGCTGGCAAATTATTTTTTTCAGTACACTGAGATATCATATCTCTTTTTCTAGGTTCCATTGTCACTGTTGAAAACCTGCCGTCGGTCTAGCTTTTCTTTTCTTTTCTTTATTTCCTGGCTTCTTTCAAGATTTTTCTTTACATCTTTAGTTTCCTGAAATTTAACTATGATGTGTCTAAGTACATATTTCTTTTTACTTATCCTGCTTGGGATTCAGTGGGCTTCCTGAATCTCTGAATTTATGTCTTTGATCAGTTCTGAAAATGTTTGTCTAATATGTCTTCAACTGTTGTTTCTTCCAAGTTCTTTCTCCCCTCTTTCTGGAATTCCTATTTAACATTCCTCCGTGTATCTTAACCCCTCTTTCATTGTTTTCACTGTTTTTTAATCTGTGTTGCCTTCAGAAAATTTTCTTTTGCTCAGTCTCTCACTAATTGTTTCTTCATTTGTGTCTGATCTATTCCTTGATTTTGACATTTTGGTTATTGTACTTTTCATTTTTATAAGTTATCTTTAGATATTTAGTTTTTTTTTTTAAATCCACTGACAATCTTTATAGTTTCCCATTTTCTATGTATATTTCTAAATTAGATTTCTTTTTTTTTAACCCAGTAACATTGACATCCTATAATTTGTAGCTGCTAATTCCATAATCTAAAGTCTATATGGTTCTCTTTCGGTTCTTTGTTGTTTCTGTTGCTTTTCTTATTTGCTTGCTGTTGCTGTGTGCCATCGAGTCAACTCCAACTCATAGCTTCCCTACGGGACAGAGCAGAACTGCCCCATAGGGTTTCCAAGAAGTGACTGGTAAATTAGAACTGCTGACCTTTTGGTTAGCAGCCAAGCTCTTAACCACTACACCATCAGGGCTCCAAACCTTGACAAGGAAGACAATATTAGGCATACAAGAGAATGAGTCCAGTGAGGAGATGGTAACTTCCATTTAAATAGCACAGGGGAATGAAACCTTCAGTCAGGGAGACTTTGCAATCAGGGTGTTGTTTAAGCAGAATATCTTAAAAAGAAGACAGACATCATAATTGTAGTTATAGACTTGGGTTCAACTAGCATTTACCAAGGCCCTATTATGCATTAGGTTATACACTTTTGAAAACATAACCCCAAGTTCACAACAAAAGAATGATGCCCCTTCTTTGGTGTTGAGCAGAGAAATGTGAGAAAAGAGAGCTATTTTAGGACTAAGGAAGGAAGAAAAGTTCTCAGTAGACACTATCCCATGTAGGGGAAAATATTTCAGGAATATTTGAATATTATACCACTCAGTTAAGCCTTTAGTTCCTCTGAAGAAAATGCTAAGAGTCTTGCACATAAGAGATTTGCATTTTCTCCACATTAGTTCATCTTACATGTTAACTTTGTTGGAAGCTTGTATAATGTACATGGGGTGAGGGTCCTCAGCACACAGTGCAAAAAGAGCTGTTAGGGAAGGGAGCACCACGTGTCTGTACGGTGTCTATATGGTTTTTCTCCAGGGAAAGTACCCTTCATATTGTGACCACAGAGAAGCCAGCCTTAAGATAAAACAGTCGGTGAGCCCTGGTGGCACAGCGGTTAACAGCTCGGCTGCTAACCAAAAGGTTGGCAGTTTGAATCCACCAGCTGCTCCTTGGAAACCCTATGGGGGCAGTTCTACTCTGTCCTATGGGGTCACTATGAGTCAGAATCGACTCTGCGGCAACGGGGTCTAATAGGAGGAAGGCAGAGACAGACAGGAAATAAACTGGACCCTTGTTGAGATTATTGAGCCTGCAATCAAGGTTTGACTGAAACCAACCCTCTATCTGGAGTTTTCAGTTATATGAACCAATAAACTCCCTTTATGGTATAAGTTGGTTGGGGTTAGATTTTCTGTTACCTGAAACCAAAAGATTCCTAACTAATACAATAAAGGTTTAGATGTGATGA
>NW_004444045.1:1268106-1271126 GCF_000243295.1 Trichechus manatus latirostris
TTTCTAGTGCTGGGTTATATCTAGCTCTGAGCACTCCAAGACAGATATGGCTGTCAAATCCACAGCACTCAGAAGCTCTTTAGGAACCCAGAACTTGTCCTCCCGGCCTGACATCTCAAGAATATCCTTCCTGTGAAATCACAAAGTGGTTGCTCTTTGGTTAGGGTGCCATAGTTAGCCGTTAGCATTAATAGCATGTGTTCTAATCTCACTGCCACAAATCACAATTTTAAAACTGATCTCCTTTGCAGTGCAGTAAATTGCTTTAGTATGGCCTTTCTAGCCACGGGCTTCTAACTCTCCCAAAATGATTGGCGGGCCACGATTTTTCAAGGGATTGGTCCTAGTGGGAGGACCATGCCTTGAAATTGACAAGGAGTAGGCTTATATATATATGATGGAGCCCTCGTGGTGCAGTGGTTAAAGCACTGGACTGCTAATTGAAAGGTCGGTGGTTCGAAACCACCAGCGGCTCTGAAGGACAAAGATGTGGCAGTCTGCTTCCGTAGACATTTATAGCCTTGGAAACCCCACGGGGTTGCTATGAGTGGGCAGGGGTTTGGTTTTTTGTTTGTTTGTTTAGGCTTATATAAAGGCCAATCCCACAGAGATTAGGGAGGACCTCACTACCATCAAGAGTCGTCGGGAGCAGAGTACCTTGGACGAAGGACCTGGAGTGCTTGTGCTGAGAACCTCCTAGACTGAGAAGAGAAAGCTGTAACACTGAAGATGGCGCCAGACGGTGAGAGGAGGCTGCCAACGGAACAAGAGCTGAGCGCCTTCAGGCAGGAGGCTTGTGGGCGGAGCTGAAAGAGCTGTAACACTTGCTTGTGCAGGGCAAGAGAAGCCTGAGTGTGCCCCGTGCAGGGGTTGCACACCTCCCGCCGGGCAGTGAGGGCCCGGATAGGGTGGTGGCAAGAGAGCTTCACAGGCCTGGGTAGTATGGCAGGAGCTGGCAGCAGACGTTAGCGAGGCCCAGTGGCAGAGCAGAAGCCTTGGGAGCTGTGTAGGCCTCCCAAAGGGCGTAGTGCTAGCCAGAGGCAGTGGTGACATGAACACAGCATCTGGCCTGAACCACCTGCTCAGCACCAGAAGAATGGACATGGGTCATTCAGGGAAGGGTGAGGGGCCCTGGTGGCACAGTGGTTAAGCACTTGGCTACTAACTGAAAGGTAGGCAGTTGGAATCTACCAGCCGCTCCACGGGAGAAAGATGTGGCAGTCTGCTGCCGTAAAGATTACAGCCTTGGAAACCTTATGGGGTAGTTCTACTCTGTCCTTCAATGTCGCTATGAGTTGGAATCAAGTCGAAGGCAAAGGGTTTGGTTTTTATGGGTTTTAAGTGGTTCTTCTGAGAATCGGTTGTTATCGTTTTCTATAAATAATAATAATGGCTTTTATTTTGCCAACACTGTGTAAGTGTCTCCTTGTCTGGCTCCACCACAGATGAACGTAGCACCCATGGAATGGTTGACGCCAGTGGGCGCACGTGCCTCATTCCTAGCAGTCTTATGGCTGCCTGGAAGACCGAGGCACAGCCTGTGTTCATGTGCAGTGCAGACAGACAAACAGAAAAGCATACATCCTTTACATTCAAACATGATAAAGCATGTCTTCTCCACATGGGAGAAATGGCACACAGGTTGGTGAGCATCAGAAATAAAATGCTCTGCTCTATAGCTTACTAGCAAAGGAAGTCGTTTCTACCCAGGCTTGACCTGAGTGACAAGAAGCAGACTGGCTGTATGCAGAGTAGGTGACGACAAGCTCTAAAATCTAATCCTCCCTCATTCTAGCTGCTGCCAATCTTCCCCAAATTTCATCATTAGAAATTTTTTTTTTTTTTTTAGTTAAGGTTAGTAACCTTCCCTTACAGTTCTTTCAGATGCAAATTGTCTTGGAATCTCTCCCATTATTTTATTACCACTCTGGTATGGATCGATGTAACAGTCCCTTTATCCCTGCCCCAGAGGGAAGGGAGCTAAACAGAGCAATGCGAGGGGCAGAAACAGAGAAGTGGGGATGGGGTTGCAAAGCTGCAGGCGTTGGGAGGATACGATGCATTGTCTCGGTCTGTTTCTCAGTTGTAGAAGGCAGGCTGCAGTCTGAGACCAAGGAAGATACTCTGCTTCCAACGTGGATCATTGAGATTTGATGTTCTCTTTAGTTAAAGAAAACAAATGGGGGAAATGACTTATAAAAGTAACTCATACATTTATTTATTCATATAATTTATGTATTTAATATAAATATATTCATTGAGCACCTACTATGTGTCAGACATTATATTCTAGGCAGGTCCATTCCTAATTCCTCACTTTTGTGGAGGACAGGGCAAGTGTGCACTTGGAGACCCCGACTGTGGCTCACTCCCTTCTCCTCTCACCCCCCACTTCATCCCACACCAGGAGGGGACGTGTGCAAAGTGTGTGACCCCTTGGTGATAAGGCCAAAGAGGGTGGACCTGAGGAAGAGGCCTACAATGCAGACCCTGGAAACAGATGTGGGACCATGTGTGCAGGTGATGGCAAGGTGTGGGTTCCCGGAGCATGGTCTGGAAGGAGGGAGTGGCTCCGTGTGGACGCCATGTGGAGACATTCCCTTGGCCACACAGACTCCTCACCTGGCGGGATGAGGCAGGGCCGGAGGAGCGCCGGGGAGGGCTCTCTAAAGCTTGGTGGGGTATAAGGGCCACACTGAATATGCGCAACGAAAACTTACAAAAACCTCTACCCTCATGGTGCTTACCCTCCAGTGGTGGAGAAGACAGAGTATAAACAAGAATGTGAGTAAATGAATAGTAAATATCTAGTGTGTTCAGTAAGGTCCCTGGGTGGTGCAAACAGTTTGAGGTTCGAACTCACCCAGTGGCTCTTTGGAAGAAAGGCCTGGCGATCTGCTTCCATAAAGATTATAGCCAAGAAAACTCGGTGGAGCAGTTCTACTCTGTAACACATGGGGTCGCCATGGTCGGACTGACTCCACGACAATGGGTTTGGTTTTGTGTATGTCTGTGTTGTT
>NW_004444045.1:1271654-1273657 GCF_000243295.1 Trichechus manatus latirostris
CACTCCAAGGAATAGCTGGAATCCAAAAGCTGAGGGAGACCCCATGGGACAAAAGGAAATTTGGCTGCAGGCAGGTAAGGTGCCAAAGACAAGGGGACCAGAGGCGCCTATGGAGTCTTGTTGTCATCTATTGCTACACTCCTGTCATGATCAGCCCCAGTAATATGATCATCAGCTAATTGAAGGAAGTGATTAGTAGTTTTGGAGCCTTGGTGGCGCAGTGGTTAAGAGCTCTTCTGCTAACCAAAAGGTCAGCAGTTGGAATCCACCAGCTGCAATTTGGAAACCCTATGGGGCCATTCTACTCTGTCCTGTAGGGTCACTATGAGTCAGAATCAACTCTGCGGTAACAGGTTTGGTTTTGGTTTTTTATTAGTAGTTTTATTGTTTGTTTTTCAAAATAGACAGCAAAGTTTTAATACTCATCCTACATTCAGAACTAGAAATCAATTTAAAAAGTAGAACAACCTTGTTGAAGACATGAATGATATGAATAAGTAATTTACAGAATAATAAATCCAACTGGCCAATAAACACATGAAAATATTTCAACTGCACCAATTACAAAAAGAAGTAAATTCAAACTATATGTATATTTAAGTAAATTAAAACTATATACATGTAGTTTTAATTTACTTCATATATATATTACTCTCTTGTTGATGTGGGTGTAAACTGACAACCTTTTTGGTAATACCTATTAAAATTCAAAATATTAGCAGTTTCAGTGCAACTTTATCTTAGTTTTTAAAACCTTATCTGCTAATTAAAATTAAACCCCAAAACCAAACCCACTGCTGTCGAGTCAATTCCAACTCATAGCAACCCTACAGCACAGAATAGAATTGCCCCATAGGACTTCCAAGGAGTGGCTGATGGATTCGAACTGCCGACCTTTTGATTAGCAGCCAAGCCTTTAATCACCGTGCAACCAGGGCTCCTAATTAAAATTAGAGAAATAAAAAAGAAAAGTTTTCTGAAACTAAAATTCCAATAGGAGGACCTGTCTTGAATGGACATCTGACAGCTGCTGAGCTATCCCAGCATTAGGAAAGCACCGATGTAGCATTGAAAGGTCTCTTATTTATCTCACTTCAACTCACATCAGAAGTGAAACAAGCAGTTCTTTGGACTTTCATTGAATCTTTCCTGACCTCTTTCTTCACTTATCTTCAAGTTGAAATGCTCTCTTCAGCCGTCAGCCATCACGCCCACTCCGAGCGACTCCCCCATCCCGTCCATCCTGCCCAGATAACAATCCTTTCCAAACAGGCTTGTTCCCGCCATGTTTGGAATGTTTCAGAGTAAAAGCTGAATGTGAACAGGAACCCACGTCCCCTTCATTACATTCCTTTCACCTTCCTTTCACATTCCACACCTCACTCTTAGCTGGAGGGGGCCGGGTTGTGTTCCGCTCATGACTCCCCCAATTCCGCTCAACTGCGCCCAGACTTGTTGTGAAACCAAGTCCTTTGTTCCCGTGTCCCTGTGGCTCTGGGCACCCTTCCTTGCTGCTCCACGCCTGCAACAGTCTCCTCCTTGTCTGTTAAAAGCCATCTGCATCCAAATCCTGGGGTAAGATTCTGGCCCTGCGGCAGTTTTCTGGTGCCCTGCACCCTTGGCTTCTCCCCAAGGCTGGGACGGGAAGCACAGAAACATACTTAAAGAATGGCGGAGGGAGAAAAGGAACAAAACCCAGCCAACTCCATAGCCTTGCACTTCCTAGGGCTTTCAAAGTAGAGTGTTGACTATGGCTTCCTTTTCAGGGCTTCCTTCTCTCCTCCAAATGGAGGAGCTTAGTGGATGAAGGGATGGGCTGCCCTAGGCCTGATTGTTTGATTCAGTAGAAACCCCAGGATGGAGAAGGAGGAAGGATGAACAAAAGGCCTTTGTGTATGCCCCAGAAAAGTCTCCTTGGAACCAACAGGCACCTAGATATCCTTGTTGTTAACTGTCGTCCAGTTGGCTCGCACTCATGGCAACTCCATGTACAGCTGAAAGAA
>NW_004444045.1:1274490-1276894 GCF_000243295.1 Trichechus manatus latirostris
CATGAAGTGCATTGGCTGGGAAGGGCTCCAATATTAATCAATACTGGGGATCTTCTAAGACCCCTGCACATTCGTTTTCTTTGTATGGTTTTATCTTCACACACACACAAAACACTGTTGGGTAGGTTTTATTATCCTCGTTTTACAGGTGCAGGAACTGAGGTTTGAAATGTTAAGTCCCTTGCCCAGGTCACAGAGCTAGTAAGGAGTAGAGCCTGGATTGAACTCTGTTCCCAGTCCAAAGCCTAGGTTCTTCCTTCTTATTTAAAAATAAATATTGTTGCTTTTCTGATGATCTAAGTAATACATTTCTTCACAGAAATTTGGAAAAGACAAAATAAAATAAAAAAAATCACTTCCACCACTCCAAGATAGTTACTATTAACATTTTAAGTATCTTTTTCTCTAGGCTAAATGTGTTGTGCTGTACAATTTTATGTCCTGCTTTCCCCTCCCCTCCCACTTAGGCCTAGGCTCTTTTGACCCCACAAGTCCAATACTTCTTTTTTTAGAACAGTTTTATTGAGATACAATTTACATATCATACAATTCACCCATTTGTAGTGTATAATTCAGTGGTTTTTACTATATTCACGGACATGTGCAACCACCACCATAGTTAATTTTAGAATATTTTCATCACCTCAAAAAGAAACCCCACACACTTTAGCTATCGTCCCCTACGTACACTCCCCAGTCTAGCCTTAAGCAACCACTAACTTACTTTTTGTCTCTAGAGAGTCCCCTATTCTGGGCTTTCATATGAATGGAATTATATAGTATGTGTCTTTTGTGACTGACTTCTTTCACTCAGCACAATATTTTCAATGTTTATCTATTTTGTAGCAAGTATCAGTGCTTCATTCCTTTTTAGGGCCAATAATATTCCACATATAAAACAAAAAAAACTCATTGTGTCGATTTCCACTCATAGTGACCCTGTAGGACAGAGAAGAACTGCCCCATAGGGTTTCCAAGGAGCGCTGGTGGATTCGAACTGCCAACGTTTTTGGTTAGCAGCCAAGCTCTTAACCACTGCGCCACCAGGGCTCCATAATTTCCTTATCTATTTGTTCATTGATGGTCATTTGTGTCCACCTTTTGGCTATTATAGATGCTGTTACAAACATTTGTGTACAGGTTTCTGTGTAAACATACGTTTTCGTATCTCTTGGGTATATACCTATGAATGGAGTTGCTGGATCATATGCTAGTTCTATGTTTAACTTTCCAAACTGTTTTCCAAAGCAGCTGCACCATTTTACATTCCCACCAACACTGTCTGAAGGTTCCAATTTCTCCGCAGCCTCACCAACACTTGTTGGTATCTGACTTTTTTATTCTAGCCATCCTAGTGGGTGTGCAGGGACATCTCATTGTGGTTTTGATCTGCATTTCCCTGGTGACGTTTCACGTTGAGCAACTTTTCATGTGCTTGTTGGCCATGTGTATACACTCTTTTTGTGAAATGTCTATTCAGGTCCTTTGCCCATTTTTAATTGAGTTTTCTTTTTATTACTGAGTTATAAAAGTTCTTTATATGTTCTAGATACAAGTCCCTTGCCAGATATATGATTTGCAAATATGTTCTCTCATTCTGTGGGGGTGTCTTTTCATTTCTTAAAAGTGTCTTTGGAGCACAAAATTTTTAATTTTGATGAAGTCCCATTTATCTATTTTTTTTCAAGTCCAATATTTCTTAATCATCTTGGTTCACACTAAGTTTGTGATGATTGGCAGTACTGCGGCAGCAAGATGCCACCTGTGTGCTCTGAAGAGTGATAGGATGGAGTACAGGACCTCAGTGTGGAGAAGAGGTTGAGAGGGAGCCCTTGGCAGCTGGCAGCCATCGTCAGCAAGAGAGACGGCAGCAGAACAAGTGGAAGGCTTGGTTGGGATTGGGCAAGAGAGCAGGTTAGGATCAGCATAGACTGGGTCAGTGATTCTCCTTCCACCTGATTGCTCCAGCTGTTAGTACAGAAAGTTAGGATCAGTAATCCCAGCTGGAAAGACATTTGAGTGCTTCTTGAGAGAGGCACCACGGGCATAGGCAAAGGGCAAGCCAATGTCCAGAGGCCATTTAGGCTAGAAAAGGGGTTCTAAAGAAAGGATTACCCAAAACCAAAAAGCAAACCAAATCCATTGCATTGGGTCAATTCCAACTCGCAGCAACCCTATGGAACAGAGTAGAACTGCCCCATACGGTTTCCAAGGAGTGGTTGGTGGATTTGAACTGCCAACCTTTTGGTAAGCAGCCGTAGCTCTTAACCACTGTGCCACCAGGGCTCCAAAGAAAGGATTGGACATTGTTAAATGGGAGATTGGGTGAGGGGTGGAGTTAACAGCAATACCCTTAATGCTACTGAATCACTTAGGTTTCAGGTGATTTTTCAGCTCTGAGGGC
>NW_004444045.1:1278334-1279885 GCF_000243295.1 Trichechus manatus latirostris
TTACCTGAAGAGGAATCAGGGAAGTGAAGATGCCCTAGACATCTGGGAGCTCTAAGCAGCTCCTTGGTTAGCATTTGAGATTCTCAGGACAGGGCTGCCATAGAACAGAGTCACCTCACACATAACCGGGGAGTCAAGTTTAACAAGAGGAACTCTAGAGATTTTTTGCCTTGTCATTTCCTTTTTCAGAACAACAGAAAAATATATTTGGCTGGTATGCTGGAACACTGCCAACTCATTCTGCCCTATCCAGCTGTAAAATTCAACAAGGGATCATAAATAATAGACTCGTGTCCAAAAATACATTTGGGGAACCCTATTGAATAGAACTACTGACGTCAATGACTTCTGCATGGCCTCTGATATTTAGTCTAAACAATGAGAAGAGGGAATCACAAATCCTAGTGGTGGTTCTACTGAGTAGAGCTGAGTGAAGGCAATGAGGCAAACAGAAGCTCAGCACAGCCTAGGTAGCCCTGGTGTTCAGTTATTGTAATGGTTAACGTTATGTGTCCACTTGGCTAGGCTATGATTCTCAGTGCTTTGGCAGACATTGGACTGATTGCTCTTCTATAATGTAATATATTGTGATTATCTCCATGATGAGATCTGCTATGAGCAGCCAATCAGTTGAAACGGGAGCTTCCTTGGGTGGGGGGTGGCCTGCCTCCAGTATATAAATAGATGTTCCAGCAAGGCTCACTCTCACTCTGGATCCTGCATCTGACTCGTCATCATCTGACCTCAGGTTTTTGGGACCTGAGCCAGCAGCATGCCAGCTGACCTGCTGATTTGGGGTTCATCAGCCCCTGCAGCCATGTGAGTCAGGAGAAGCCTCCAGCCAGATGCCTGACCCACGGATTTGGGACTTGCCAGCCTCCACAACGGTGTGAGCCATTTCCTTGAATTAAATCCTCTCTATGTATTTATACATATACATGTTTCACTGGTTTTGCTCCTTTAGAGAATCCAGCTTAAGACAGTTACCTATTGCTGTGGAATAAGCTGTCCCAGAACTTAGCAGTTTAAAACAACCAACATTCAATATCATGATTTTGTGGGTCAGGAATCCAGGAGGGTTCAGCTGGGCAATTTTTCTGCTCTGCATGGCATTAGTGGAGGTCAATGAGTGGTGTTCAGCTGGCAGATGGCCTGACTAGAGGATCCAAGATGGCTCCGCTCACGTATCTAGAGCCTTGGTGGGCTTGGCTGGAACAGTTGACCAGAGTGCTACCAGCAAGGCAGTGTCAGGGTAGTCGGACTTCTTACATGGCTGCTCAGAGCGCCTAGAGTAAGTTCCAAGAAGCCTGGGTGGAAGGAGCAAAGCGTCTAATGTTCTAGTCTGAGAAGTTCTTGAATACAGCTTCTTGAATACAGCTTCCGTAACATTCTACTGATCAGGTAAGCCACGGAGGCCAGCCCAGCTCCAAGGGGACGAGCACTAGACTCTCTCTCTCAAAGGGAGAAGTTGCAAGAATTTATAGCCATCATTAACCTAGTGTATCTGAGAATGGGAGGAATTTCTACCAAATGGAAGCAGGCCGCCTGCAC
>NW_004444045.1:1285078-1288179 GCF_000243295.1 Trichechus manatus latirostris
AGCGAACAGAGTGATGCAAATAGCCAGTGCTCTAAATTTATAGCATTTTTTCTTCTAAAGTTCACAGTACCATGAAAATTCAAATTTTTGGTTTGGGATAAGAGAGTGGGGAAAAAAAGATTTATCATCCTCTTCTGCCTGTGTGAGGGGAGAGGGATTTCCTAATCCAAAGTGTCAACGTGCATCTTCAAACGTAAAGTGTCTGCAAGAAGAACAGACCCCTTGCTCCGCTACTTAATAGATATGCAGTGTTCTTCTGAGCAAGAATGGGACTCCTGGCCTGTACTCATCAGGCCAGCTCTGGATAATTACATATAGTTCTAGACATTGCCTTTCAGGGGAGATTGACAAACTAGAGTTCATTTCAAAGAAAATAATTAGGATGTGTGATGACAGAAGATCATGGTGTTGGGAAAATGAGAAAGCAGTCTCTGATCACACAGCCTTCCAACCACATCTGGACAGACTGATCAGAAGCCCTGGGCCCAAAACATTCCTTGATAATGGCAGCTGGGAACTGAGCCTCTCTCTCTCTCCCAGTTTCTTCTCCTTATCAGGGAGCTTCCCTCCTTGTTCTGAGTTCACAGTAAAGTTTCTCTCTCTGTTCTGCTCATGCACACTTGCCGTATGGCACCTGGCCAATCCTCCTTCCCGGCAGAAGGAAATGAGATCTCTCAACTGTGGCACAAGAGGGGTGCATGCAGACCATCAGCCCTGCGTTGGTTGTGAAAATGATCCACTGGCCACGGGGGACCAACACCTACAGTTGAAGCTGACTTTGTTCTGTGTCTTGTCTACATGAGCGAAGCGTTGTTCCACCCAGTGCCTATGTGTCAATCATGCTTTTACTGGCAACCCTGGACCTTGGCTCAACACATGGAATATGGAAAAAGCTGGAAGAGATTGAGGATGTCCCCCCTGCAGCAGAAAAAATTATCAGAGACCCACGAGCTCTCTTCCAGCCCTTGAGTTAGGCTTGTTTGAGGGTGGGAAAGCATTGACGTTATGGAGAAGCAGAGTTCAAGTAACGTGAGGATTAAAAAAAAAAAAACCCATTGTCATCAAGTTGATTCCAACTCACGGTGACCCCATGTGTTACAAAGTGGAACGGCTCCATAGGGTTTTCTTGGTTGTAAACTTTACGGAAGCAGATTGCCAGGTTTTTCTTCCGTGGCACCATTGGGTGGGTTAAACTGCCAACCCTTAGGTTAGTAGGCAAGCACAAACTTTTTCTGCTTTCTAGGGACCAACAGATAATTAAAGACATTGCATAATGATAAATAAGAGTCAAAGGGGTGTGTGAACTAATAACTGAACTTCAAATCATGAAGCAAAAAACCCAACGTAACTGGAAAGAGAAATTGACAAATCCACAATTATGGCTGGAAATTAATTTCTTTTGTTTGTTTGATAGAATAAGTAGACAAATCAGTAAGGATTCAGAAGAACTGAACAAAACTATCAATCAACTTGATCTAATTCACAAGAGGCAGTGACTCCACGTTACTAGAAGTGTGTAAGCAAAGCATGTAAGATTACATCACTTAACTAATAGTCTGTGCGTCTATGACCCTCCAATTTAACTTTCACCAACTTCAGTGGGTTTATTCTTCAACCAGGGAACACAGCTTCACTGATTCATGAAGACCTGATGGAAAAGTATATGGTAAAAGTTGAATACTCTGCCCGTCACATGCGAAGACAATCCTACTGACCCACCGTCAGTGGGACTTACATTTCGAGTAGTTTTTACATGATTGGTCATAGGTGTTTGCAAAGCCACGCAGCCATGGTGAACCACAAACAGGTAGAGGTACAGCCTGTTCATTTTATTTTTCCCAGTAAAAAGGTAACAGTCCTGAATTGAGCAACACCTGTAATTTTTAGCCTCGTTAATCAAGCAAACACTTGTCAACCACCTATTTGTGTCTTGTGGTCATTACGCCAGGGCCTCTGAGGAATGAAAAGAAGTATAAGCCATGATCCCTGCCTTCAAGAAACTTACATTAATGCTCTATTCTAGTCTAGTAGCTTCCATTTTTTACTGCGAACCTCTATCAGTAAAAATAATTTGAGCATGCACCTCCAGTGTATGTATGCTAATAAACAAATATGTGCATGAATATATTAAATATTCATAAATATTAATTTCTTTCTTATCTGGAGATAAAATCCTTTGCTGTTAAGTCATTTCCAACTCGTGGTGACTCCGTGTGTTACAGAGTAGAATTGCCCCATAGGGTTTTCTTGGCTGCAATCATTCTAGAAGGAGATCACCAGGCCTTTCTTCCATGGTACCACTGGGTGGGTGCAAACTGCCAACTGTTAGGTTAACAGTCCAGCACAAACCATTGATGCCACTCAGGGGCTTATCTGAAGCTAAAAGTATATGAATAAAAGTACCAATATTTTCTTCCCAAGACCCTTGGATCATCTCTCCTCCCCTGGGAGTGAACACCCACTCTAGAGACCATAGCGCTTGCCAGCTGAGAGGTCTGTCTGATAATATTGAATAAGCCGCAATAGGGATAGATACAACAGAGTTTAAGGGAACTTATATCTAATATATACCATTATCTATGAAAAAATTTCATTTCTATTGGTAGATATTGGAGTTGAGGTTTGAGAAATGTTTCTTAAGCCAGTTTAAAAATACTATCAATAAAATCTTATAATAAAATATAAGCAACTTTACAAAGGAATAAATAGGAAGCTTTAAAACAAAAGACGAGCTCTCACCTATGGATTTCAGTAGTGCCTAGCACGTAACAATTGATTCACTTATTAATTCAATATTTATTAAGAACCTAGGAGGTCCCTGGGTGGCGCCAATGGTTTGCTCTCAACTACTAACCTAAAGGTCGGCAGTTCAAACCCACCCAATGGCACCATGGAAGAAAGGCCTGACGATCTTCTTCTGTAAAGATCACAGCCAAGAAAACCCTACGGAGCTCAGTTCTACTCTGTAACAATAGGGTTACTGTGAGTCAGAATCGACTGGATGGCAACAGGTTTGGGTTTTTTTGTTTATGTACCAAGTAAGCACTTCATACTGCATGCTAGGCATTAGCGATGCAAAAAAACCAAACCAAACCCATTGC
>NW_004444045.1:1289048-1290300 GCF_000243295.1 Trichechus manatus latirostris
TGCCATAGACAAACCACCCCCTATCATGAGCTCTCCTAGTGAAGCAGGGTTACCAAGACCCACAAATGAAATATCAAAGAAAACTTTGGATTTGCTCAAAAGCTGTTCCAATACCCAGCAAGGGCACCTGCTTTATCTCAAAATGTAAGACTCTGGAAGGAGCAGTGTGTCGGTTCCATGACTGCTGGGGACGTTAATGTATGGCAGGCTGGCTGGATTTATGATGCAGTATCATCTGGGAATCCATACTGTCCATTAGGTCGAGCTAAGTGCTGTCAGGAAGGCGAGGCAGAGCTTTGCTGAAGCGAGGGAGGAGATAAGTGGTTATGACGTTTTAAGTGACTCCAGATGGGCTGGCAGGTTCTGCGGTGGCACCTCCACCCAGGACAATGAGCTACGAGCTCACTTAACCCTTGGAAGTTTGGAGTTCAAAACGCTAGTCCTTTGCTGTTTAGTTTCACTTGCTTCTTATATGCACTTCCATGACAAGAAAGCTTGAAGAGAAATCACGCGGTACACAGTTTACATTGAAAATAATACATGTGAATGTGCCCTTCAAGTCAAAGTCGCCTCACCTTCTATGGTCTCACGCCACAGCTCTCCGAGGTCCGGTTAACACTCACTTCTCTTCTGAATGCCACCAATGAAGAAGAGTGAGGAGGACAGCCCCTTGATTTTGTTTAGAGAGAGAGAACTCTGGAGCCAGTGAAAATTGGGCATTAAAATAGTATTGTAAGAGAAAGATGTCTTTCTAGTGGAAATAGAAAGACATTAATAATAGACACTGCTAATACAAAAGCCACTTTGCTTTAAATAAGTTCAAAGCAACCTGGAATACATCCCACTGTACTATCAGCCGTTCTCAGTAATCTCTTAGAAACTTAAAGCAGGTAGGAAACAAATATGCCTAAATTCAACATGAGAACAAGAATGTATTCAAGAAAACACAGACCAGAATATGTTTGATTTTGATCGGCACGAAGACACGAAAATTTATGAGTAAAAGATGGTAAGCAGGAACTGAGAAAGGGAACGAGTGAAAGATACAGCCAAACTGACTTCAGGTGCTTTTTAAGATCGTTTAAAAGATTAATTAAAAAGCAATAGAGACAAAACAGGTAGCTCCTGTCCGGAGGCAAGACGAGAAGGCAGAGAGGGTCAGGAGTTGATAGAATGCACACAGGAAATCTTGGTTGGAAAGGGGGAGTGTGCTGTCACACCATAGGGAGAGCAGCTAGGTCATGTAACAACA
>NW_004444045.1:1291740-1293260 GCF_000243295.1 Trichechus manatus latirostris
TTTTGTGAAATCAATTACATTAATCATGTTGTGCAGCCACCCTCCATAATCACTGCCATGTTTCCCATCACTATAAACATACATTCACTAAGCAAAAACTCCCCCGCTTTCTCCCCTCGTCCCGCCTGCCCCTGACAACCACTAATAAACTTCGGTCGCTATACATTTTCCTGTCCTAGTTATTTCATGGAAGTGAGATCATACAATATTTGTCCTTTTGTGATTGACTTATTTCACTGAATGTAAGGTTTTTGAGGGGCATCCATGTTGTAGCATGGACCGGATTTCATTTCCGTTTATGGCTGAGTACTATTCTATTGTGTGTAAGAGGTTGCTTTTTAAAAAACATACACAATCTGAAGACACAGTAATCAGAGTGTATAATAGGGCTAATGGCTGGACGTTGCAACCAGGCAGAATGTCCTCATAAAATGATATATTTTCCCTAAGGAACAACTTTCCTAGTGAGGCAGTGAACCTCGATCAGGCTGCCCGGGGGAGGGAGCATTCTTGTGCTCAAGGTCTCTCGAAGTCTCTCTCAACACTTGGGGGCCCCACTCCTTGGCTTCCCGCCTACGTGCTCTGCATGGTAGGCCTGCATGGGCTATGCGTGACTGCAGCCAAACCGCCTGGGCTCACGCAGAAAGATGCTCTTCCCATATTTGGAAACCTGATTGGGCATCACGACACTTCTGTATAATCCCATTTACCACCAAGGTCAGGCAGCAATAAAGTGAACAGTTTCAGAGAGCAAGTTCCAGCTCTGGAAAGTTCTGCAAGGTATGGATACCTCAACTTCCACTTACCTTTAAGCCATGTTGGGGTGAAATTCAGTACACAATTAACGTGGCCGGTGCTTATCAAGAAGTCCTACATTCGACAACAGTACTAGTCATCAGTTCAAGCTACTGTAGACTCATTAAGTGATAAAACTGAGTGTCTTCTAACAATGAATTAGTCTGTAACTTGAATTTTATAGTTTAGGTGGCCCTTTCCTTTCCTCTCCATTTGCCAAAATTATTGCGAAGAACTACTGAGTATCTCATACACATTTTGTGAGTGTGTATGTTTTAAAAAGAAAGAGACAAGGACTGGAACCTAATTATAGTTAAATATTCACATTGACTCAGCTAGCATACTTTCCAAATTTTGTTATTTACAGAAATAAGTCAGCATTTCATTACGTTTACAATGAAGTTAGACAAAAAGACAGTGACCTTTGAGAAAAATAGCAGACGGCATTGGATCTGTGCAGAAAGCAGTTTTGAAAGCATTTACAAATATAGATATTCAAAATTACTCTCTTTAAATAAGGCCCTATTCCTCATCTAGGGCCAGATACAGTGCATGCCCAAGTGATTAAACACAAAGCCATTTTTTAGTTATGAGCGTAAAAATGTATCTGCTTTTTTTTTTTTTTGCCTAGTAAAGGAAACATTTTCACCATTTTCAAAGTCATCAAAAACAACCAAATGGACTTTTAGGGAGTTTTCCAAAAGCAAAAGAAAGAGGGAAGTGAG
>NW_004444045.1:1294720-1295759 GCF_000243295.1 Trichechus manatus latirostris
ATATTGATGCAGAGATGTACCAGAAACAAAGATTTGCAACTGGAAGTTGAGTAAGGTAGTGAGCCTGGAGACAGAAGTTCAGGAATTATCCACATAGATGTTTGAGGCTTTGGGTAGAAAAAGGAGAACGTGTAGAGGAGGCATCATCCATGCACAACAACCTCTTTGATTTTCACAATATAAATATTTCCGTCTTTTCCTCTAGTACATTGTCATTGAAGATGTCTGTTCTATGTCTGCCTTTTCTCTGTATTTTTTGGTTTAACTCCCAAAGGGTAAGAATGTGTCTGTTTAACTCACTTTGGATAGTATACAGTTCAATATCAATGGTAAGTAGGCTCTTAATGTACAACTTCCTTACCCAGACACGAGTTGGTTAGGCATGGGCTTGGGGATGGGAAGGTCTTGCACAAAGCATGGAGCTAAGAGTGAGTGGAGAGACAGGGCTTAGAGTGAAAACACAGACTCAAAACCCAGCACCATCGTGAAGGTCCTAGAAGGAGGTGAAATCTAGGCAGAAGACCATCAGAGGTCAAACAGAGATGGAGAGTCAGAAAGGGCAGGCAGGGGGTTTGATGAGTAAGCAGGCGATGTGTAATACTGGATGGTTTGCCCTAATCGCCTCCCCTCCACGTATACATTCTAGTTCTGGAAGACGTTCTGACACACTCTTTTCATATTTTACCCATTATGGCAAGTGAGACTCAGAACATATACTATCCCATGTATAAAGTAGGGTATTTTAAAGTCAATTGTGGTTTTCACAGCTGAAGAACCAAATTGTAAGCATCTCATAGGTAAGGATGTATCAGAAGCCACCATTCATGGCCTATCCTGGAACTCTTGAGCAACTTCCCCAGCCCTCCTACTACCTAGGTCTGAATCAAAGGGGTACCCACTTGTCTTAGTCAAGGTTCTCCAGAGAGACAGAACCAATAATAGATACATATTTATCTTAAAGAATTGTCTCATGCTATTGTGAGGGCTGGTAAATCCAAAATCCATAGATCAATCAGTGGGCTAGAAATTCCAGCAGAAT
>NW_004444045.1:1296949-1299779 GCF_000243295.1 Trichechus manatus latirostris
GGTTATATATCCTTCTTTGCATAAAATTAGAACCAACTGCTGTGTTTAGGGACGACTTTGCTTTGCCACGCAAATTGACAGAGAAAATATCCTTGTAATAAAAGGACAACACCCTAATATCTTTTCCTAGCTCTAACCTATAAAATACAGGGTCTATTGCATTTCCAAGCATCAGTTAATTATAACTTCTTCCCATCATCACCAATACTGCTACAGGCAGGAAGAGAAAAGCCAACATCTTTATTAATTCTTTGAATAAATTGCTACCGTGCACATGTCAAGGGCTGGGAATTGGGATAGGCACTAGGAGAGTTACAATTTCATTAAAGCCACGGTCCCTCACTCACCAGCGCTCACAATCTAGCTGGGGAGATAAGACATGTACAATCAGCCACACTGCCAGGCAATGTGCCAAAAACACCATGGGAGTGAGCGGTGAGGATCTGAAGTGCCCTAGCATTTCAGAGAAGGGAGGGACGTTTTCTGGTTTAACAGAGGAAGTTCAAGTTGAGCTGGCCTTTTGTTAATTCATTCAATCAATAGGTATCAGATGTTTCTCAGGACAGGGCACACTGCTAATCATTGAGGAACACAAGAATGGGCAAAACAGCCATGGCCCATGGCTCCTGCAGGATCTGATAGGGAAAGGAGACATTAACCAAAGGATCACAGAATTATATAACAATAAATAATGTACAGGGGGCAAGAAGGCACAGAGTGGGGGGGGGGGGTCAGGGAAGACTTTGCTATAGAAGGGATGTGGAAGCTGAGATCTATAAATGAGTAGAAGTTACTCACCACCACCCACTGCCATCCAGTCGATTCCGACTCATAGCAACCCCACAGGGTTTCCAAGACTGTAAATCTCCATAGAAGCAGACTGCCACAACTTTCTCCTGTGGAGCTGAGGTGGTTTCAAACCACTGACCTTTCAGTTAGCAGTCCAGTGCCTTGACCACTGGGCCACCAGGGCTCCTTAGGAGTTAACTAGGCTGAAAAAAAAAAAAAAGAGAGAGAGAGGGGAGTGGGCATCACAGTTAAAGGGAAGAGCACATGCAAAGTTCTTGAAGGAGGAGAGACTATGGCAATTTTGATTATAGGGCTCACAAGTGGGTCAGGAGACCAACTGTAGATAATTACAGTATCCAGCAATAGATTATGGTGGCACTGGAAGACAACAGTGATAAATCTGAGAGATATTTAGGAGTAAAAGCATCAGTTCTTAGTGATAGATGATGAAAGTGTGGAAGACTTTTTCCTCAATCCCAATATTTCCTTCCTGTGAATGATGTTTGTCTCAGTCCTTCTTCCTCTTGGGAGTGAGCTGTCAGAGAGCAGGAGTCTTCTCCAGGCCCTTCTGCCTATGAGCTGTGGGTGCTGTCCAGGACTGGATGAGCCTATACGGTGGTTTACATGCCAGCCCGTTTGGCCTTCATGCTGATTTAAGAACTCAACCCTTCTTTATCAATAAAGCTATTGTCTTGGCCTCCATATTTACTCCTTGTTTTACTTCTCAAATTGTTCACATATCTCTGGGGAGAGAGATGCTATTACTAGGGACTCTTTTTGAGACCCCATCCCCACAGGGGAGGAGGCTTAATGGATGAATAAGATTTTGATAGAAGTGGAAGAAAAGGCATTACAGGCATGAGGACTGTGTAAGCAAAGAGGCAAAATGGCAGAAAAACATACATGGCTTGTGTGTGGAAAACTGAATAAACCAATCTGCCTGGAGCTGAAGTTCTATGTGGGAAAGTCACTAAAATCAGACTGGAAAGATGGATTGAGTTTAGATTACAGAAGGCAAACAGAGCCAGGTTAAAGACTTTGGATTTTATCCTATCAGCAAGGGAAAGTCACTATAAGATTTTCAAGCAGGTGGCATGAACTAAACAACTTGTGGTGTGAAGGAAAGTTGGAGGCAGGGAAGACTGTTAGAAGTTCACTATGAGGTCCTGAATTGGTGAGTGTTATGGATTGAGTTGTAGCCCCCCAAAATGTGTGTCAACCTGGCTAAGCCATGATTCCCAGTATTGTGTGGTTGTCCACCACTGCATGATCTGATGTGATTATCCTATGTATTGTAAATCCTAATCCTCTATGATGTTAATGAGGCAGGATTAGAGGCAGTTATGTTAATGAGGCAGGACTCAATGTATAGGATTAGGTTGTATCTTAAGTCAATTTCTTTTGAGATATAAAAGAGGGACTCGAGCAGAGAGGAGGGGGACCTTATACCACCAAGCAAGAAGAGCCAAGAGTGGAGCACATCCTTTGGCCTCGGAGTCCCTGCGCTAAGAAGCTCCTAGATCAGGGTAAGATTGATGACAAAGACCTTCCCTCAGAGCTGACAGAAAGAAAAAGACTTCCCTTGGAGCTGGCACCCTGAATTCGGACTTACAGCCTCCTAGACTGTGAGAGAATAAATTTCTGTTTATTAAGGCCATCCACTTGTGGTATTTCTCTGATAACAGCGCTAGATAACTAAGACAGTGAAGGAATGGTAAGAAAGGAATGAATATAGACATGTGAAGGAGGAATTAAAGGTTAATGAGATTCCTTAGGGACCCTGGTGGCACAGTGGTTAAGAGTTTGGTTGCTAACTAAAAGGTTGACAGTTCGAATCTACCCGCTGCTCCTTGGAAATTCTATGGGGCAGCTCCACTCTGTCCTATAGGGTTTCTGTGAGTAGGAATCGACTCAGTGGTAACAGGTAGGTAGGTATGTAGAGATTCCTTAGAAGATCAGATGTGATGGGTGAGGGACAAGAAGGATTCAAACATGACTCTAGAATCTGTAGTTTGATGCCTGGAAAATAGGAACACCATAT
>NW_004444045.1:1301564-1302816 GCF_000243295.1 Trichechus manatus latirostris
ATTTTTAAGGATTGAAATTATTCTCAGGACTATCATTACTTCTAAAAATTATGTAGCTTTAGAACGAAATGAAATACCAGTTTTTGCTTATTGAACTGCAAAAATCTAAAAATGTATAAGAGCCAATGTTTTCGAGGATGCAGTGGACTGGAAACCTTTGAACAGCAATTTCACAGTGTAAATTGGTACAACCCTTTTAGAAAGCCTTTTGGCAATGATGCCTGGAGAATAGAAGCACCAGAATACCAGAATATTAAATACTCATTTTCAAAGTAATTCTACTTCTGGAAATTGATCCTAGACTAGACTTTACACACAGAAAGTTTTCTATGCAAAGATGTTAATTGAAACATTACTATATTTATAAAATGATTTTTTTAACCCTGAAAATAGTCTAAAATGTCTTATAATTTTTAATGTGTATGAAAATTATTATATATTTATTCAACAGAATATCATATTTCTTAAAAGTATTATGTATATAATATGGGAAAATGCTTGCTACAATGTTAAGTTTAAAAAGCTAGATACAAAATTAGATGTTCATTATGAGTATAATTCAGTAAAAACAGTATACAGAAGAAAAAAATCACTTTAATAAACCAAAAATTTAGATAAGAGATTATCTTTGGGCAGTGAATTCTAGGTGATTTTTCCCCCTCTTTTTTTGTATTACTCGAAGTTTCTAAAATGAGCATGTGTTACTTTATAATTAAAAGATAAAATCAACATTTTTTTTTTTTTTTTAAGGAAAGGTATGGTTTAAAAGGACCCAATCCATATTGCACTTTTGGATTGGTGAGTAAAGTAAATATTTTCTTTTTCCACTTTCAAAGATGGTATGTTCTTTTTATTATGTCTTGAGGGCATTGGTGTGATTAAAAGGACTGATAAATGACCAAGAATTCCTGGGTCATCAAACATAGCCCTTGAAGAACTGGGAGAAAATCCAAATCCTTGAGGAGGTTAGTATTAAAATAGCACAAAAATTCAGTCATGTAAATCTACTCACACTGATTATTCAGTACTTCATTTATTGTTTAGTTAACAACCGAAAACCCACTGCCGTCGAGTCGATTCCAACACATAGTGACCCTACAGGACAGAGTAGAACTGCCCCACAGGGTTTCCAAGGAGCACCTGGGGGATTCGAACTGGTGACCTTTATGGTTAGCAGCTGAGCTCTTAACCACTGGGCCAAGACACCCTGAATTCTTTAGTGCGGTGAAATTGACACAAGTTTTAATAACGA
>NW_004444045.1:1304085-1314089 GCF_000243295.1 Trichechus manatus latirostris
CCCCACAGCCCTCAGCCCAGCAATTCGGTCCCTCAGGGAGTCTGGATGTGTCTATGGAGCTTCCATGGCCTCTCACTTTCTAATATCCCTATTTAACCATTAGATTTTGATGGATTGGTTTTAATTTTTCATATTGAACATATTCTGTATTTTCGACCAGGGTGCATGAAGCCATTATGCAGTTAATGAGTTTCATCATTGTTTTATTTAAATTGGGCAAACATTAACAATACACACACACTTTATGGCAGGTGGCAAAATTTCATGAGAGATACAAACAAAGACCACGAAAAGTGAGGATGGAGGCTCTGGGCAAGCAAGGAAGATCAAGATCAGGCCAACTCATTGTTACTCTCGGCTTCACAGGAGAGCAGTTTTGTGGTATCAGCAGGGAGTGGGCACCCACAGGCTGCAGTTCCACAGAGGTGCTAGAGTCTGAGGAGGTGAGGAGCAGACCTCCCAACCCCCACATATCTTCCTACAGATTTATCACAGTGCCCGAGGATCTCTCATTAGAAATTTTCCCTTGAGTGTTGAAGGCCTATCAGTATTTATGGTTCTGCTTTGAAGATTGCAAAGCACCTCTGGGGGCATTTCTTAGCTCATACCTTAGGGAAAGGGCCCTAACCAGTTGATCAGGATTGACTGGTGGATCTTTAATGGAAGAGCCAGTGTTAATGTTTAAGAGCTTGGGCTTTAGAGTGTAAATCCTGCTTCTGTTACTTACTAGCTGAGTGACTTGGGACAGGTTATCTTTGCTAAGCCTCAGTTTCTTCATCTGTAAAGTAAGCATAATCTTTACCTCAAAGGGCAGTTGTAAGGAGAAAATGTTTGTAAAACAGTTAACACAACAGATGATGCTTACATAGGAACAACCAAGTCAGTCAGCACTGTTAGCTCCCAACTGAGCAGACCCACCTCCCTCAGCTCATAAGCGTCTCCATCAGGTGGGTAGGGGACAGTGTTTCCAGCTGCTGGGCATCCCACTTCCTTGCCAACTGTGAGCTCCAGGGAGGGGGGCCTTGGCTGACCAGCTCAGCACCTCCTCTAACACCCAAGCCCACCCCACATGAAATCAATACCCTCTCAAGTTCGGCATCCTGGGGCTCAGGCTGGGCTTGGGGGATAGAAGACGGGTCCTAAAAAGAGAAATTAGGAGATTTCCCAAGAGAAACACCGCCAGTTGAAGAATTCCGCCTCGAGGAGAGTTTCTTATGCCCATTTTCTATCTCCGGGAAATGATGGTGCCTGTGAGTCATCAGGGCTCTTGGCCACTTTCTTCTTTGCAGACTGGTCTGAAGTTATCAGAGACAAATGAAAGCTAGGCAAGGTAGATAAAGTGGGAAAAGTGCATAGTTACAAGACTCTACCAAGGAACACTGTTTTCCTCTGGAGCTCTGGACACATGCTGTGACTCTGGACCGTGACTTTTACGGGCACATGTAAATGTCCTCCTCAGCCATCCATGCCTCTTTTCTTGTCTCTACCAAATCATCACTGCCTCTTCTTCAGAAGAGTTTTTAACCTCATCTGATTGCTCTTGGGTTGATTACAACCCACAGCGACCCTATAGGACAGAGTAGAACTAACTGCCCCTTAGGGTTTCCAAGGCTGTAATCTTTACGGGAGCAGACTGCCACATCTTTGTCCTGTGGAGCAGCTGGTGGGTATGAACTGACGACCTTTCGGCTAGCAGCCAAGCTCTTAACCACTTCGCCACCAGGGCTCCTTGTTTTTAACCTGTTGTTGTTATTTTTGTTAGGTACCGTCAAGTTGGTTCCGACTGATAGCAACCCTATGCACAACAGAACGAAACACTGGCCAGTACCGCACCATCCTCACAATCGTTGCCGTGTTTGAGCCCATTGTTGCAGTCACTGTGTCAATCCGTCTCATTGAGGGTCTACTGACCCTCTACTTTACCATGATGTCCTTCTCCAGGGACTGGTCCCTCCTGATAACATGTCCACAGTATGTGAGACGAAGTCTCACCATCCTTGCTTCTAAGGAGCATTCTGGCTGGACTTCTTTCAAGTTCCTTCTTTGTTCATTCTTCTGGCAGTCCATGGTACGTTTATTTGATATTCTTTGCCAACACCGTAATTCAAAGACATTGATTCTTCTTTGTTCTTCCTTAATCATTGTCCAGATTTCACATGGATATGAGGTGACTGAAAATAATCATGGCTTAGGTCAGGTGCACCTTAGTCCTCAAAGTGACATCCTTGCTTTTCAACACTTTAAAGAGGTCCTTTGAAGCAGATTTGCCCAATGCAATATATATCATTTGATTTCTGACTGCTGCGTTCATGGATGTTGATTGTAGATCCAAGTAAAATGAAATGCTTGACAACTTCAATATTTTCTCCGTCTGTCATGATATTGCTTATTGGTCCAGTTGTGAGGATTTTTGTTTTCTTTATGTTGAGGTGCAATCCATACTGAAGGCTGTAGTCTTTGATCTTCATCAGTAAGTGCTTCGAGTCCTCTTTGCTTTCAGCAAGCAAGGCTGTGTATCTGCATATCACAGATTGTTAATGAGTCTTCCTCCAATCCTGATGCAGCATTCTTCACATAGTCTGGTTTTGCTCAGCATACAGCTTGAATAAGTGTAATGAAAGAATATAACTCTGACACACACCTTTTCTGATTTTTAACCACTCAGTATCCCCTTGTTCCGTTCAAACTACTGCCTCTTGGGACCTAGAAGTCCCAAAACCTGGTACTCCATTATCTGCGGAGATTTGTTTGTTTCCTAAAATAAGAGATACTCAGACACCAACCCCTGGAGACTCTGATTCAGAAAATATGAGAGGCTGAGGTCAAGAGCATAGATTCTGGGGCCAGATTGCCTGGGTTCAAATCCCAGCTCCCTTGCTTACTACGTGTGTCTGTGAGCAAGCCTCTTATCTATACTCCAGTTTCTTCGTCTATTAAATTAGGATAATAACAGTAACCTAGCACATAGAGTTGTTAACAGCATGAAATGAGTTAATTATTAACTATGGGATAGGGCTTAGCATCTGATATTTTAAAAGAGGCTGTAGATCATGAGACAGCTGATCAGGGGACTCATTCTTCCACAAAGCTATGTTAATTGGTTCCACCCATTGGTCTTTAATGTAATTTCAGAAGTAGAAACAAGAGATTCAGGAACATCAAAGAATAACTTTTGGCAAATGACTAATAACTGACAAGAAGGATGAAAATTTGGAGGCATTGCTTTTTGATCATTCCTTATATGGATACATTTACGAAACACTGGACAATTTTCAAGGTAAACCAGTTACATCAAGAAGCACAAAGTCAAAAGGTTGGAAGCAATCTCAGAATTACAGGATTGCACATGACAAATCAAAAGGAAATTAAGCATTGCCAGCAACGTTAAAATCTGCTTGAGTTGTACACTAAAAGTCAAGAAAATCAGATGTGCCCATCTTAAAATGGAGAAAATTCCATCAAAATAGATCCAGATGTATTTAGAACGCCACACCTGTGTACAATAGACCAGCAGCTTTAAGAGTCAGAAATAAAATGCAGACAACACATAAAAGGGGCATTTCAGTACTATTAGCAGCTTGGTATGTTATCCATACTTCTAAACTTCAGAGGTGCCATCCTTCCTTGTTTTGTTTTTGTTTGTTTTTTCCCTTAATTGCCTTCTTCAAATGCCTTTCGCTTCCTTTTGTGTCCGTCATTTACTCTAATAAGCAATTGCAAAATCATCCATTTTGCCATTAACCATAGCATCTAGGTATTTAGATGACATTTTTTTTAAACCAAGTTTTTGTTGAGATAATTGTAGATTTACATGCAGTTGTAGGAAATAATACAGAGAGATCTTTTGTACTTTGCCCAGTTTCCTCCAATCGCAACATTTTGCAAAACTATAGCATAATATCACAACCAACATATTGACATCGCTCCAATTCACTGATCTTGTTCCGATTTCCTTAGTTTTGCTTGTACTCATTTACGTATGTGTGTTTATCAACGTTTATTAAATTCTATACAAAGTGATCAGCTGCGTAGGTGATAACATTGTATAGAATCCTATACCAGAGTCAAAATACTGAACAGTTCAACATCACAAAGACCCCTCATACTGCACCTTTGTAACCATATCCACCTCCCTCCCACCCCTCCATCTGTCCCAAATCCCTTACTCTGACATCTATTAATCTGTCCTCCATTTCTAAAGTTTGTATTTCAGTAATGTTACATAAATGGAATCATACAATATGTGACCTCTTGGGATTGGCTTTTTTCACTCAGTATAATTCCCTAGAAATTCATTCAAGTTGTGTGTCTCAGTAGTCTACTCCTTTTTATTGCTGAGTAGTATTCCAAGGTATAGATGTTCCACAGTTTAACACCATTCACCTGTCGAAGGATACCTGGGCTGATTACAGTTTTTGCCTATTACAAATAAAGCATCTATGAACATTTATGTACAAGTTTTTATGCGAACATAAGTTTCCATTTCTCTGGGATAAATGCCCAAGGCTGTAATTACTGGGTCATATGGTAATTGCATGCTTAATTTTATAAGAAACCGTCAAATCGTTTCCCAGAGTGGCTGTATTATTTTCCATTCCTACTAGCAATGTTATGAGTGATTCAGTTTCTCTGCATCCTCACTAGCATTTAGTATTGTCATTGTTTTTTGTTTTAGCCATTCTGATGGGCACGTAGTAATATCTCACTCTGGTTTTAATTTGCATTTACCTCATGGTTAATGATGTTGAACATCTTTTCATGTACTTATTTCCCCTCCATATATCCTCTTCAGTGAAATGTCTGTTTGTGTCTTTTGCCCATTTCCTGATTGGCATGTTTGATTTTTTTACCACTGAGCTGTGAAAGTTTTTTATATATTCTACATAGTAGTCCTTTGTCGAATATGTGGTTTGCAAACATTTTCTCCCACTCTGCAGTGTGTCTTTTCATCCTCTTAGCAGGGTCTTTTGCAGAGCAAATGTTTTCAATTTTGGTGAAGTCCAGTGTATCAATTTTTCCCTTATGGATTGTGCTTTTGGTAATCAACTATAAGAACTCTTTGCCTAGCCCTAGATCATGAAGATTTTCTCCTATTTTTTTCTAAAAATTTTAGTTTTATTTTTTATATTAAATCCTTGATCCTCTTTGAGTTAATTTTTACATTTTGTCAAGTGTAAGGTTTAGGTCAAAGTTCATTTATTTATTTTGCCTGTGCGATTTGTTGAAAAGGCTCTCCTTCCTACATTGTCTTATTTTCACACGTTTGTCAAAACTCAATTGAGTATATTTGTGTGGGTCTATTTCTAGACTTTCTATTCTGTTCCATTGATATGTGTGTCTCTCTGCCAATACCACAATCTCTTGATCACTATAGCTATATAGTGAGGCTTAATCCTGGGTAGATCGATTCCTCCCACTTTATTCTTCTTTGTAAGATGGTTTAGCTCTTCTAGGGCCTGTGCCATATACATTCTAGAACAAGCTTGTCTATGTCTACAAAAAACCTTGCTTGGATTTTGTAATTTTCAGCATGTCGTTGTTGTTAGGTGCCATAAAGTCAGAAAATCTGCTGCAAAAGATCACTTTAAAGTGTTAAAAAGCAAAGATATCACTTTGAGGACTAAGGTGCACCTGATCCAAGCCATATTTTCAATTGCCTCATATGCACGTGAAAGCTGGACAATGAATAAGGAAGACCAAAGAAGAATTGATGCATTTGAATTATGGTTTTGGTGAAGAATATTGCATATACTATGGACTTGTACATATTGTACAGAACAAATCTGTCTTGAAAAAGGCACAGCCAGAAGGCTCCTTTGAAGTGAGGATGGCGAGATTTGATCACGTACTTTGGATATGTTATCAGGAGGGACCAGTCCCTAGAGAAGGACATCATGCTTAGAAAGTACAGGATCAGTGAAAGAAAGGAAGACCCTGAACAAAATGGATTGAAACAGTGGCTTCAACAATGGGCTCAAGCATACCAACGATCGTGAGGATGGCGCAGGACGAGGAAGTGTTTCATTTTGTTGTATGTAGGGTCGCTATGAGTCAGAACAACTTGACAGCATCTAACAACAACAACATCATGCCCATTTAAAATGTTTAGTTAGCTATTATTTTGATTCAAGATGTCAGACCAAACAATATATTGAAGCTCAATGTGATTTAATGGAAGGAGCCTTGTAATACAAATAAAGAAAACTGGATTTGAGTTTTGTTTCTGTCACTAATTAGCTGTTTGCCCTTAAAGAAATGCATGTCTTAATCTTATTTAAAATGAGATAATAATAATAATAGTTTCCTCACAGAGTTGTGAGAATTAAATGAAATAAAATATGGGAAAGCATTTTGGAGAACAGAAAATATTATATATAGATGTGGCATCAGTGTTATTCTTCATTATTAGCAGTGGTTGTGGCAGATTATCCTTAAAGTACCTACATTCTCAAATTGTTGTTACCAATGGCAGATATGGACTCTATGGAGCGTTAAAGCAGTCATTATCCTCTTCTGGTTCTGAGACACTTGATTTCATAACACCCACCTCACTTTAAAGATGCTGTATGGCACAAAATTGTTGTTAAACTGAAGTAAATAAAAACTAGGTGGAGTCCTTGGTGAGGTGCTCGCACTCCACTGACGTGCTCAGATGTCGGGGTGTCATGGCGCACTGGCTGGTCTGGGAATCAGGAGGCCTGAACTGTTCTGCTTTTGACACTAATGAGCTACGTCACCCTGGGAAAGTTACTTAAACTCTGTAACACAATATGCTCAGGTGCAAATGTGAGAATTAGACCTGATGAGCTCTAAGATACCTTCCTATTCTAAAAACATTCTATGAATTACAAAGCTACAGCTAGGTTCAGCGTAGTTAACTCATTGCCACAGCAGAAATCAAACACTGCGGTTTTGCTTGACTAGCATCAGGGTTAAGTTTGGCCAGGCAGATGGCCTTGCACATAGCCCTGCTTCACTATTCCTTAGTGAAGTTTCCTGAACATGCCTCTCCCTTTCCATCCTCGTTAAACCCAAAACCCATTGCTGTCAAGTCAATTCTAACTCATAGCAACCCTATGGGACAGAGTAGAACTGGGGGGTGCAAAGAGTTAAGCGCTCGACTACTAGCAGAAAGTTTGGTGATTCAAACACACCCAGAGGCACCTTGAAAGACAGGCCTGGTGATCTGCTTATCAAAGGTCACAACCTTGAAAACCTTATGGAGCAGTTCTACTCTGCACACATGGGGTCGCCATAAGTCTGAATCGACTCAACGGCATCTAACAACATTCCTTTAGTATTCTTCTGCAACTTGTAAAGTTTTTGCTCGTCATTTTTGTGTGAGAGTCATTCATGTTGGTAAGTGCTGAGAACTCATTCATTGCTGTAAGGATTCCATTGTGTGAATATACTTATTTATTTATTTTCTTGCCAATTGATGTTGGAGTTATTTCCTTCCCTTTTTATTCTGGCTTATTATAAACAATGCTATGTGAATAGTTTTACATGTCCACACATGTACAATCACATGTGCTAATGTTTCTCTAGGTTATAACCTCAGAGTGTAACTGCTGAGTTATAGGACATATTCATCTTGTTTTACTAAGTAACATGAAATTGTTGTTCAACTTACAATTTATATTCTCACCAGCAACGTGTGAGGGTTTGCATTGCTCCACATTCTCTTGTTTTTTTTTTTTTTGGGCTTTAGATGAAGGTTTACAGAGCAAATTAGTTTCTCATTAAACAATCAATACACATATTGTTTTGTGACATTGACTGCCAAACCTGTGACGTGTCAACACTCTCCCCTTCTCGACCTTGAGCTCCCCATTTCCATAGATCCAGCTTTCCTGTTCCCTCCTACCTTCTTGTCCTTGGCCCTGGGCTGATGTGCCCATTTAGTCTCATTTTGTTTTATGGGCCTGTCTAATCTTTGGCTGAAGGGTGAACCTCAGGAGTGACTTCAAAACTGAGTTAAAAGGGTGTCCGGGGGCCATACTCTTGTGGTTTCTCCAGTTTCTGTCAGACCAGTAAGTCTGGTCTTTTGTGAGTTAGAATTTTGTTCTACACTTGTCTCCAGCTCTGTCTGGGACCTTCTCTTGTGATTCTTGTCAGAGCAGTAGGTGGTGGTAGCCGGGCACCATCTAGTTATGCTGGACTCAGACTGGTAGAGGCTATGGTAGTTGTGGTCCATTAGTCCCTTGGACTAATCTTTCCCTTGTGTCTTTGGTTTTCTTCATTCTCCCTTGCTCCAGACAGGGTGGGAACAGCGGAGCATCTTAGATGGCCCTTCACAAGCTTTTAAGACCCCAGAAGCTACTCACCAAAGTACGATGTAGAACATTTTGTTTATAACTATGTTATGCCAATTGAGGTAGATGTCCCCTGAGACCATGGTCACCAGCCCTCAGCCCAGTAATTTGGTCCCTCACGGAGTTTGGATAGGTCTATGGAGCTTCCATGACCTTGCCTTGCTCCACATTCTTGGCAACTCTGTCTTGCCAGACATTATTTAAAAAAAGGCCTTTATATTATGGAAAATTTCAAACATGTGCAAGAATAATATTATGAACCATTCCTCAGCTTCAACAATTACAAGCTCATGACCAGTTTTTCATGGCCCATCTCAGATTATTTTAAAGCAAATCCCAGACATGATATCACTTCATTGGTAGAAATTTTGGAATGTATCCCTAAAAGATAAGGACTCTACCTTTTAAAAATTCAGGTAAAACTTACATACAGTAAAGTGCACAAATCTTAAGAGTATAGCTCATTGAATGGTGAATTTTTATACCTGGACACACCTGTAAAACCATCACCAGATCAAGATCTAGAACATTCCCAGATTCCTTAAAAGGTTCATTTGTAGGACTCTTTAAAAACATAAAAATACCACTATGTTGGCTAGAATATTCCTCTAAAGAGAAATTTTCTCTCATTTGGTTACCCTGGAATGCAATTTGCATGGGAAATTGCCAAACTTAAAATTTTCACCAATATAAAATACCATTGTGTTTTTATTTTATTTATTTGATTATTAATGAGATTGAGTATCTTTTCAAATACCTTCCATGTTTTTTCTCCTGCGAATTGCCTGTTCCTGTCTTTTGTCCATTTCTCCGCATATTGTTAGTCTTTTTCTTACTGGTTTTTAAGAGTTATTTATATACTCTGCATACCAATTATTTTTTGGTTTCAAATATCTTCTTCCAGTTTGTGATATTCAAGGACTGGCTGTGGAGGATTTCCCTATTTTATTGCCAGCTTGGACATACATTTAAAAGATGCTTAAATATGTTATCCATCATTTTCCCACACAAAGGGCACAGATATACACACCACTAGCACGTGATGTAAATGTAATGTGAAGTTTACTGAGAAACTTATAGGCAGAGAGTATTAGCAGCATACATGGGTCCCCATTGTCTCACTATCCTGTGGATAGGTGTTCTTGGGCAAGGTATAGCTAGAAACACCCAGGAAAGTACTCCAGTAGAAGGTCCTGGCACCTGTACCACTCTACATACTTATAGAAAAATTAGGCTGTGACAATAGGAGGTTCCTAGTCAAGGAAACTGGCTTATTTGAAAGGAGGAATCTCTGCAGCTCAGCTACTGGCAAAGCTGTTCTTCTGCTGAGCTAACACAGACCTGCTGAAGCAGCTTCTTGTTAAGCTACAGAAATGGAAGAGGAAATTAGCCTCCTATGCCACGGGATTCATCTCTCCTTACTTCTGAGGTGCCCATGGAAGCAGCAGTCAAAAAATCAAACAATGTTGCATTGGGCAAATGTGCTGCAAAAGACCTCTTTAAAGTGTTAAAAAGCAAAGATGTCACTTTGAAGACTAACGGCTTCTGACTCAAGCCATGGTATTTTCAATCGCCTCATATGCATGCGAAAGCTGGGCAATGAATAAGGAAGACCTGAGAAGAATTGATGCACTTGAATTATGGCATTGGTGAAAAATACTAAATATACCACAGACTGCCAGAAGAATG
>NW_004444045.1:1314336-1316810 GCF_000243295.1 Trichechus manatus latirostris
GTAGAGTCGTAATGAGTTGGAATCGACTCCACAACACCTAACAACATTTCTGAGGTGTTTTGTAGTACAAGTTTTTTTCAGGCTATCTAGCCTGCTGTTTTACCAGAGATGGAAGCCCTCCAAAGAGTGTTTTTGAGGTCAACTGGATGCTTGCAGTTAGACTGTGGACAGAGTAACATAAGCCAAGCTACACTTTGCTGCCAGATTAATCTTCCTGAAAAATTCACTTTGTTCATGTCAGTCTCTAGTTTAAAAGCTTTCAATAGAACTCCACTTCCTACATATTAATGTCCAAACTCCTTGGCTAGACATTGAGGCCTTCTACAATCTTGTCCCAATGTCCTTTCCAACCTCACCTTTACACAAATTTCCACCCTACTAAATTGGACTCCTTGATGTCTTTTAGGAGCACCAAGTGCATTTTTACTGCCTTCCCTCCAATTATCCTAGCCAGAAGCCTCCTTTAAGATACAAAACAAATTCTCTCTTCCCTGAGACGCACACCCTGACTGTTCCTGTCCCCTGTGAACTATTTAATTGTTGAGTAGAGACAATGACTTTTGACAGACTTAGTGTACACCCAAAGACCCATGTGCTCCTGACATTTCCCAGCCTCCTTTGCAGTTGGGTTGGGCTGTGAGACCTGTTCTGGCCAGATGACTATGAGGATGCGACATATGTGATTTCTGGGTCCAAGGCAGTTAAGAGTAGATATGTTTTCCTCCAAGCCTCTATTCCACTACTGTGGTAACCTTGAAGACCATGTGTTCTAGATGGCATTGCTACAATGTTGAGGAGAATTGTCCAATCCACATGGAACTTTATGTAAATGGTGACTAAACCACTGAACTTTGAGAGTTGATTTGTTACTCAGCATTGACTAAACCAAAACCAAACCCATTGCCACGGAGTCGATTCCAACTCATAGCGACCCTATAGGACAGAGTAGCACTGCCCTATAAGATTTCCAAGGAGCGGCTGGTGAATCCAAACTAGTGACCTTTTGGTTAGCAGCCATAGCTCTTGACCACTGTGCCACCAGGGCTCCCAGCATTGACGAGCCCATCTTTTTTAATGCAGACCTCATTTCATTTGGTTACTTAAAGTTGATTGCTTCTTGACTCGGACACTATTTTTTTCTCTCTCTCATTATTTTTGCCTGCCAAGCATCACTACCCCATCTTTTGAAAAATATTCTTCCCCCTCTTCTAGAGGCATGATCCCCATGGGAATGGTCATGTTTTTATAGGCCACAGTTGACCGGTTCAGGGTGCCTGACCCAAGCTGGGTCACTGAGTTTCTCCCTCTGATTTTTGACTTGGAATGAAGAGTCAGCTCAGACTTATCTAGTGACTGGAACTCTAGGATATAAAACTAAGAAATATCAGCAGCCATGTCCTGACATGTGGAGACACATGCCAGAAGATTGAGTTGAATACAAAAGCAGAGACATTTAAGACTCTGCTTCCTTTTGCTCCTAAGGCTTAAATGCTTCTTAATTTGTTCCTAAGGCTTAAATGCTTCTTAATGTTTCCCTCATCTTAATGTATTAAACCTTTCCTGAATTTCAAGAGGTAATAAGTTCCAGCTTGAGTGAAGTGTCTGTCACCTGCAACCAAGCGAGTCCAATTGACATCTACTCTTTTTCCTGTAGAAGCATCATCAAATCAATTGTTATGAGTTGAATTGTGTCCCCCAAAAGCATGTTGAAGTCCTAACCCCTCCACCTGTGAATGTGACCCTGTTTGGAAATAAGGTTTTCTTTTGTTATGTCAAGGAAGTCATACCAGAGTAGGAGTAGGGTGGGTCCTAAATTTAACCCCTTCTGAGTGTTGTCTTACAAAAAGGGAAAACAAATATGGAGAGAGATACACACATGTGGGAAGAGACCACATGAGGAACCATCTGCAAGCCAAGGAACACCAAGGAACACCTGGGACTACCAACAGCGAGGGACCCTCCCCTACAGCCAATGTCCTTATTTGGACTTCTAGCCCCTAAAACTGTGAGACAATAAATGTCTGTTCTTCAAAGACATCCATTTGTGGCATTTTTTGTTACAGCAGCACTAGGTAACTAAGACACCAACATAACAGGAATTTGGAGAAATTTTTGTCTCTAAGGTTGCCCCGAAGTGATAATGTTCCTTAAGGGCACAGGATGCCCCAATCCACAATCAGGTATCTTCTTGTCAAGAGACCTTCTACCTTTATGTCCAAAAGAGATACATGGAGTTTGGCTCTACAGAACAATGGAGAATGTGCTGGAAAATGAAAGGAGTAGGGGACCTTAGAGGCACAAACCTAGTCCTGCAGGAAGAATCGGAACAGTAGGCTGGTTATGTGGTGATAAAAGTCTTAATGAGATTGTTTTGGGAGCTAAGCAGTAGGGCTGTAAAGGTTGTAAGTTCTTGAGTCTTGCTTCAGCAGGAAGGAGAGGGTTATTAAAAATGTTTTAATTCACTGTAGCAGATG
>NW_004444045.1:1319482-1320494 GCF_000243295.1 Trichechus manatus latirostris
TGGAGAAAGGAATTACAAATATGGAGAAGGAAAAAACTAGAATGAGCTTTGTCTGTTGGATTGGAATTACAGGGATTGGTATGAAATAATGGTATGTAATATAAATAAAGAAACATGTATGTATGCACATATATGCAAAAGTATGTGTGTGCACACATGTATACACATTATATGTGTGTATATGCATTATATGTATCTGTGTGTATGTGTATATATTTCCTACCTCTGTCCACTAGTGCCTGGTCTTAGTATGTAAATACCATTCTCCACTAAAAGGGCTCCTTGTAGAAATGTCTGATTCCAGGTCTAGGATATTGAAAGTATAAGATAAGTCTAGAATGTTTTGTTGCACCAGAAAGTCAGGAAGTGCCCATGGATTCATGGGGAAATAACAAAAGGACACAGGAGTTGCTTGAATGTGGTCTCACTGGCCAAATCTGGGACAATTTGAGTATCAAAATAAATAATGATAATAACAGATCATATTCCATCGAATAAAATAGGAATACATAAATCCACACTGGTGGGAAGAGATAAATAAATAAATCGAGAGAAGAAAGCTCTTCCATAGAGGGAGACGTCACGTAATAAATGTAGGAGTGACAAAATGACAAAATCACTACTTGTGAATCATTAGAGTAATAATTAATTCAGGCATGAAACAGCAATTGATGCTAAAGCTGGGAGGTGACAGTCACATGATGAACAGGATGTTTACACAGCCTCAAAGTACCTCCCCATGAAATACTTATTAACTTCAAAAGGAAAAAGTAACTCTACCACCGGACACTATTAACATCATTTTGGGACAAATGATATCAGGTGCCACCTGATGGGACTGCAGTAAGAAGTGATATTCCCGCCCAAATGCGTAACCTTAATTGAATCCTGAGACAAACCCAATCAGGGGCATTCTACAAAATAGGTGAGGAACTATTCTGGATTGAAGGAAACTAAAGAGGCATAACAGCTAAGGACAATGTGAGATCTTGCATTGGGTCCTTTTGCTACA
>NW_004444045.1:1322637-1330020 GCF_000243295.1 Trichechus manatus latirostris
TTCCCAGCTTTCAGTGCAGTGAAAGGTTCCATGTGATCTGGTTCTGGCCAATGAGAGATGGGGAATTCTGCTATAGGCTTCTGGAAAAACTTTCCTCCCTGAAAACAGAGACTCTGCCTACCTTTCCTATGCTATTGAACATAATTGTGTGAGGATGTTATGCTTGGGATTGCTGCAGCCATCTTGGGAGTATAGCGGAGATAACATGGGGCCACAAGAAGAACTATCACACACTGAGAATGGCAGAGTAGAAAGATTAACATAAGAAAATTATTCATTCACTTAGATTATGTGCCTTGCACATAATCAATAAATATTTGTAGAATGAATAACTTTAAATAAATACTCTGAAATCCATATCTTCTCCACCGTTTTAAAAAATGAGAGCAAGTATACGAATTTTGCTAGTATGTTCATTGACTTTTAAAGCAAATAGTGACACAGATCAGGTGACATGCCCGTTATGGATTGAATTGTGCTCCCCACATCTCATTATGTGGAATTTAAAATTCTTTTCCTTGTTTAAGTCACTTTTAGTCAAGTTTTATTTTGTTACTTACAGCTGAAAGCATCTACAGAATACAACTAATCACTGCCTTAGGATAAAGTTCAAACTACTTCCTAAAATTTAGAAAGCCCTTGTTGTTGTTGTTCTGTGCTACTGAGTCGATTCCAAATCATAGCAACCCTAAAGGACAGAACACAACTGGTCCATAGGATTTCCTAGGCTGTAATCTTTATAGGAGCAGATCACAAGGTCTTTTATCCAGCAGAGCCACTGGTAGGTTCAAACCTTTTGTTTAGCAGCTGAGCACTTAACCATTGCATCACCAGGGCTCCTTACACTCTTAATAATCTGCCACCCCCCTTTTTTTTTTTTTACCTCTCTGAGCTCATCTCTCACCACTTTTCCATTTTGTACTCTTTTCGGTAGTTTTTTCAGTTCTCCAGCTAAAAGTCCTCTCTTCTCCAGGTTAGTTTCTGACTGAAATCCTCACCACTCCTACCACTCCTGCTTTAACTGGTCTCTACCACTGTTCATCCTTTAGGGATCAGAGGAATGTCACTTCCTTCTGGAACCCTCTACTGACCATGCAGCGTGTCTATTTGCCACATTTACGAATTCCCTAGAAATTTGGTATGACTCCACGGTCATAGCACATACTATACTTTATTGTAACTGCTTAACTATTTGTCTAGCCCCTGCAAGTAAAGTCTGTGCCTATCTTACCTATTATTGTAAGGTAAGGACCTAATGGAGCCCTGATAGCGCAGTGCTTAAGAGCTCCGGCTGCTAACCAAAAGATTGGCAGTTCTAGTCTATCAATCTCTCCTTGGAAACCCTATGGGGCAGTTCTACTCTGTCCTATAGGGCCTGTGCTATGAGTGGAATTGACTCGATGGCAACGACCTTTTGTTTTTAAGGACCTACTATGGCACCTAGCAGTCACATCCGTGGAAGACATGAAAGAGTTGAAGGATACTGGAAGCAAAATAATTTCAAAGATCAATTAAAGACAAACATTCCACTAGAAAAATGCACAAGGGACAAGATAGGCAATTTCCAAATAGTCATAAACAGATAAAATGATGTTCTGTCCCACTAACCATCAAGAAATGCAAATTAAAACAATAATATTTTATCATTTTTTTCATCTATCAGAATGGCAAAATGAAAAAGATTTCTCCAGTATCGGAAATGTTATAAGGAAATGGGCACTCTCATAGACTATAGGGAAAAAAAAACCCGTTGCCATTGAGTCGATTCCAACTCAGTGATCCTATAGGATAGAGTAGAACTCCCCCATAGGGTTTCCTAGACTGTATTCTTTATGGAAGCAGACTGCCACATCTTTCTCCCACGGAGCCTCTGGTGGTTTAAACAGCCAACCTTTCAGTTAGCAGCTGAGCGCATAACCACTGCACCACCAGGGCTCCTTTACTATAGGAGGGCGTGTAAATTGTATAGAATTGCCCTTTAAGAAGACAGATCTTCAGTGGCCATTAAGGTGGATTTGAGTGAGGCAAAATGGGAGATGAAGAAAACAGTGGCATTGAATGGTCCATGGACAAGCAATGAGAAAAGGCTAGATATTGTTACGGACTGAATTGTGTCTCCCCAAAATGTGTGTCAACTTGGCCAGGTCATGATTCCCAGTATTGTGTGCTTGTCCACCATTTTGTGATCTGATGTAATTCCCTATGTGTTGTAAATCCTAACCTCTATGATGCTGATGAGGCAGGATTAGAGGAAGTTATGTTAATGAGGCAGGACACAATCTACAGGATTCGGTTGTATCTTGAGTCCATCTTTTTTGACATATAAAAGAGAGAAGCGAGCAGAGAGGACAGGGACCTGATAACCACCAAGCAAGAAGAGCCAGGAGCGAAGCTTGTCCTTTGGACCTTGAGTCCCTGTGCTGAGAAGTTCCTTGACCAGGGGAAGATTGATGACAAGGACCTTCCCCTAGAGCTGACAGAGAGAGAAAGCCTTCCCATGGAGCTGGCATCCTGAATTTGGACTTCTAGCCTCATAAACTGTGAGAGAATAACTTTCTGTTTGTTACAGCCATCCACTTGTGGTATTTCTTTTATAGTAGCACTACATAACCAAGACAGATATCAAAGCCATTTCCAAGGGCTAAGTGATTTGACAAATGATTGAATAGAGGGGTTAAGGAAGAATAAGGAGTCTGACCTAACAGGCAGCTTTCAAGGCTTGCAGAGTGGTCATGCTACTCACAAAAACGCAAGTCAGGAGGAGAACCGGTTGTAGGAATAGATGAGTTCAGCATCACTCATGATGTCTGCTAGTGTCAGGATCACAGTGATTGCTGGAAAGTGGGTCTGGAGCCCAGAAAAGATAGGAGAGAATACAGATATTTGGGTGCCATCCAAATAGAAATCATGAGTGAGCTGGTTAGAACCTACCAGCTTCTCCATGGGAGAAAGACGTGGCAGTCTGCTTCTGTAGTGATTACAGTACAGCCTTGGAAACCTATGGGGGCAGTTCTGCCCTGTCTTACAGGGACACTATGAGTTGGAATCAACTCCATGACAATGATTTTTTTTGGCACATTGGAAGTGACAGTGAAAATGGGGCTGTAACCAGGAGGATCAATTTAAAGTAAAGCAGTTTGTACCCACATTCCACACCCCCCACCAACATTTTATTGTTCAATCAGCATTTTAAATTTCTCCCCTCTTTTTAGGAATATCCAACAGGAAAAACGGGCAATTCTTCATTTTTATTAGAAGTCTCTCTTCATGTGAAAAAAGTTTTATCAAATCAGCTTAAATATAAAAGAAATATACAAATATTTAAAAGCTACAAAACATGGCTAATTAAGTAAAGTAGCAATGTCTGAAAAACTGCCTTATCACCTACCACTTGCTTGTAGGTTCTCTACATTCTAGTCAAGTTAGACAACAATAGACATTTAAAATCGCAAATTCCGCATTCCACTTTTGACTATTTGTAACATCTGCTAATCTGTGGTTGTCCTGAGGCACACATTAACACCACAAACACTGCGAGGTTGGTGCACTGATAGAAAAACTCATTTGATCATAAACCTGCCTAGCAACTGCCCGACAACCACAGCTCATTCTGTCTTTGTTGGTTTCTATTTATCATCATGGGTTAGCAATTCTCATTAAGGTCCTGCATTCCACTTCACTGTCTTTTGGAAGGAAAAGTATATGCTAGAATTGGCATGTGTGATTTGTTAAGTTTTATCGATCTAACTCTCGTGTCAAGGATTACCAAATTTGCTATTCCTTGAACATGCTCAATACTTTCCAGTTTCCAGAGCTTACATTGTTCCCTCCAGCAATGTTTTAATGATATATTTCTGCATAAGTAACCACCCAAAACCTAGTGGCTTAAAACATAATCATTAATTTGCTCACAAACTGGTTTGCAATTTGGGCAGGGGAAAACAGCTTGTCTCTGCTTCACATGGTTATCAGTTGGGATGGTTCAACAGGGAGGACTTACTTCCCAGATGGCTTATTCACATGCTGGTTGTTGGTGCTGGCTGTTGGAGAGAGCCCCAATGAAGCTGTGGTTAAGTGCTTGGGCTTGATTTTCCTCTGCGTGGGCCTCTCCAAGTGACTGCCTGGGCTTTCTCATTGCATGGAAGCTGGGTTCCAAATGGGAAGAAGCAGAAGCTGCCATGAAATGTTTGAATTCCCAGGCTCAGAATTCCTAGAACGTCACCTCCATTGCATTCTATTGGACAAAGCAGTTACAGGCCCAGCTCAGATTCAAGGGGAAGGAACACAGCAACGTCTCTTAATGTAAGGTAAACATATACAGACAGGAAAAATTATTGCGGCCATTTTTGAAGACTAGCTATCATCATCCAGTCTGTGGCTACAATTCATGTGCCTCTTATGTGGAAAACATATTTATCTCCTTTCCTAAGACCCCAAAATATCTCATCCTATTGCACATCAGCTCACAGTCTAGGACATGAATCAGCAAACCACAACCTGAAGGTCAAATCCAGCCTGTGGCCAGTTTTTGTAGGGCCACTCAGATAAGAATGGTTTTTATACTTTTAAAAGATTATGAAAAACAAAGAAGAATATGAAGACAGGGACTATATGTGACTCACAAAGTCCAAAATATTTACTATCGGGTCCACTACAGAAGTGTGTCATCCCTGGTGGAGGATATTGTCATTATCATCTAAGTCAGGAGCAAGTGCAGATGTGACAATTCCTTTAGTATGGCTCTTCAGACACAGTCCTCTTGATCTGAAGACACAAATTCTCTGTCCCCCACACACCCAATATCTAATGGTAAGGAAAGATAGAAAATCTGTAATAGACATTTCTATTCAAAAAAGGGAGAAAATGGGAGGTGCATGGCAGAAACTGGTCCATAGCAATTCTGAAATCCAACTAGTCAAATGTTACCAGTTCCTTAGTGCAGCCACCACCCATCTGTCAGTGGAAGCTTGTGTGTTGCTATGATGCTGTACAAGTTTCAGTGGGGATTCCAGGCTAACACAGACTAGGAAGAAAGGCCTAGTGATCTATTTCTGAAAAATCGGCCAATGAAACCCTATGGATCACAACAGTTTGATCCCATTGTGCATGGGTTGCCATGAGTCAGGGGCCAACTCAATGGCAGCTAACAATAGCAACAACAACAGCAATTAGGCCCGCTCCTCCTCTTTGACAATGATGTTCAGTGTCGCCTTGCTCCATCTTCTGAGTCATCTTTCCTTTTGGAAATGGCCTATAATTGTAGGTGAGGAGCTTTCTCAGCCTGCGTCCTACCTGTAAAACTGAAGGTTCACAAGGCTCTTTTCAATATGAAGGGTTTGTCTTTTCTCAGTTCAAGCTGGTAGAAATCTTTAAAAGGTCATGAGTTTCTTATGCTTCAGATTATAATGATCTCTATCAAATGAGCAAAAGCCATAAACTAAACTCCAAACTCATTGCCATAGAGTTGGTTCTGACTCATAGTGGCCCTGCAGGACAGAGTAGAAGTGCCCCATAGGGATTCCAAGGCTGTAATCTTTGCAGAAGCAGACTGCCACATTTTTATTCCCCACAGTGGCTGGTGGGTTTGAACCGCCAACCTTTTGGTTAGCAGATGAGCGCTTAACCACTGTGCCACGAGGGTGCCTTACAAAAGCTATATCCATTTTTTTTTCCCCAGATAGGCCCTTCTCTACCTTGGGCCAGTACTAGACTGTTGTAGGACATGACTTTAGATCCTTCGACACCCTATTTTCTGGTTGCAAGTGTCTATGAAGTACTGCCTTAAATCTATCTGAGGTATCAACTTATCTATTGCTATATAACAAGTAACCCCAAAATTTAATGGCTTAAAATAAACTGTTATTATCTCAAAGTTTCTGTGGGACAGAAATTCAAGCTCTACTTAGCCTGGCACCTCTGTCTCTCAATAGGCTGCAACTAAGGTGTCAGCGGGAGCTATGGTTTCATCTGAAAGCTCCACTTGAGGGAGAATTCACTTCCAAACTCACTCACGTGGTTGTGGCAGGATCTGAATTCCTCGTGGGATACTGGACTGAAGGCCTCAGTCCAATACTGGCTCTTGACTGGAGGCATCTGCAGTTCCTTGCCACATGGGCCCTTCCACTGGGCAGCTCACACTGGGGTTGCTAGCATCCATCAAAGGTAGCAAATGAGAGGGAAAGAGAGTGCACATAAGATGGACCCACTGTCTCTTTGTAATCTAATCTCAGAAGAGATATCCTATCCCTTTTGCATGCTCTGTTCATTAAAAGCAAGTCACTAGATCCAGCCCACACTTAAGAAGAGAGGATTACCCAAGGACTTGAATACCAGGAGATAGGAATCGTTGGGGCCCACTGTAGAGGCTGCCTACCACAGGCACATCCCTGGTCTGAACTTAGCTATGGCCACATTTTCCTGGTAGCACCTTGGATTTGGTCTTTGTCCCCAGGCTATTCCTTATTTTATGAGTTTTGTGAGGATGGCGAGATTTTGTCTCACTTACGTTGGACATGTTATCAGGAAGGACCAGTCCATGGAGAAGGACAACATGCTTGGGAGAGTAGAGGGTCAGCGAAAAAGAGAAAGACCTTCAATGAGGTGGATTGACACAGCGCCTACAACAGTGGGCTCAAACATAGCAATGATTTTGAGGATAGCAAAGGATCCGGCAGCATCTCATTCCATTGTACACAGGGTTGCTATGAGTCAGAACCAACTCGACGGCACATAACAACAACATTAGCCAGGAATGAGAAGTAGATTTATTACAACTCCAACAAGTCCTGGCTTCTTTATATGTCTACTAAATTCTGATTGAAAATAGAACAGTTTCTTTTCTTTTTTAAAAAACTCATCTCTGTTCTCTTGCTTTATATCATAAGCAACCAAAATAAACCATCTGGCCCTTTCAACATTCTGTCCAGAAATTTACTTAGCTTATTCCATGTGTTCATTGGGCACCTTTTCTATCTTTCACATAGCTTCAGGCTACAGTTTGACTAACTGTTCTGCCAATACACAAATGGCGTCCTCTTTTCTCCAGACTCCGATAACAACATTCTCACTGTCCTTGAAGCCTTCACTAACATACTCCTCAAGGCTCTTCCAGCTTCCATCCTCCATGTGATCCCAAAGCCACTGCTGTTATAGCAGCATCCCACTTCCAGGTACCAAATTATGTTTCAGTTATACATTGCTGTATAGCAAACCACCCTAAAGCTTAGTGGCTTAAGACAACAGCATTCACTTTTTTTGCTAACCATTTTGCAATTTGGGCAGGGCTCTGTGAAGACAGCTCATCTCCCTTCCATGTGGTATCAGCTGGGGCAGCTAAATTAGGGATAGGAACATCCACTTATGAGACAGCTCACTCACAAGGCT
>NW_004444045.1:1330474-1331967 GCF_000243295.1 Trichechus manatus latirostris
GAGAACTTTTTGGTACAGCAGAGGATGCACAAGTGAACAATCACACACGTAGTTGATACTGCAGCTTTCTTTCTGCCTCATAGCTAACACAGGTACAAAAGCCCACACCACACAAATAGCCTCCAAAAAGACCTTTAACGTCTGCAATTCCCAGAGACAAACATTTAAGACATAATTATAGGTTTGGATTTCTTAAAGCAAGCCTCCAAATGAACACTGCCAGAGAAACAGAGACAGTAATAAAAAGTACAGGTGCATAAAGTATGTCGCTTTCAACCTAGCATGTAGCCTCATAGGCCAGACAGCAGTGCGGTAGGGTGGTAGGCAGGGGAAAAAGCAGATGTTACTTGGTCATTAGCCCAATTTTTCCAGGATATGAAATCCCTTTGTTGTCTTATAATTATATTTATATGTCTGGAAAGTATTGCTACTGAGGAGATCTCACGGTTGAAACTTTCCTTCTTTGAAGTAGTAAACAGGTCATAAAGACCATTTATATCCTGACATTTTCCTCCACACTGTCAAACTCTTTCCCCTCACTCACAAAGTTTTATAAATAGCAAGAGTCTGTTTACAGATTCTCATTGGGTTTTGTTTGGTAATACATTACTCTATTGTTCTTCCAAATAAGTCTAAACCATTCTTTACGGAAAGGATAAAAACCGGAATCCCTCTTTTCCTGGCACATAATTCCATCCGTACATGCTTTTCTGAAAACATCTTAAATTTCACTCTCAGTATTGGCGATAATATTCTAGGTCTCCCTGCTTTACTGTCACCACCTGATGTATCAGAAGGAACCCTGGTGGCGCAGTTAATTGCTCGGCTGCTAACCGAAACATCAGTGGTTCAAAACCACCAGCCACTTCATGGGAGAAAGATGCGGCAGTCTGCTTTCTTAAAGATTTACAACCTTGGAAACTCTATGGGCAGTTCTACTTTGTCCTGTAGGGTCACTATGAGTTGGGATCGACTCTATGGCAATGGGTAATCTGGTGTATCAACTGTTGTTTTTGTTAGGTGCCATCCAGTCGGTCCCAACTCATAGCCACCCTACATACAACAGATGAAACGCTGCCAGGACCTGCTCCTCCTATTGTCCAACTTTCGCATGCATATGAGGAGACTGAAAATACCACGGCTTGAGTCAGGCACACCTTAGTCCTCAAGGTAACATCTTTGCTTTTTAATACTTGAAAGGGGTCTTTTGCAGCAGATTTGCCCAAAGCAATGCATCTTTCGATTTCTTGACTGCTGCTGCTTCCATGGGTGTTGATTGTGGATCCAAGAGAAAGGAAATCCTTGACAACTTCAATCTTTTCTCCGTTTATCATGCTGCTGCTTATTGGTCCAGTTGTGAGGATTTTTGTTCTCTTTATGTTGAGGTGTAATCTATACTGAAGGCTGTAGTCTTTGATCTTCATCAGTAAGTGCTTCAAGTCCTCTTCACTTTCAGCAAGCAAGGTTGTGTCATCTGCATATCGCAGGTTGTT
>NW_004444045.1:1333662-1335314 GCF_000243295.1 Trichechus manatus latirostris
TGGAAACACAACATTGAATAATCTAGACAAAGATCCTCTCATGAAACTTATTCTTGTTTTTTCTCCCTGAGGTTTTTGACTTTTAACAATAGACAAAGTCCTGGCTTGGCTGAAAGACAAAGGAATCAGATTCTACGTTTAGAATGAAGCCACATTTCCCTGTGTGGGGGAGGGGAAGTTCTCCCAGCATCCTGAAATCACACAATGTATTCCACCTACTCATAAGTGAGTTCTGACTGGAACCAACAATGACTAGATCAACTGTCACTTTTCTTGGGCATTTGCCAGCCTCCAACAAGACAACCTCCTTCCATGGAGTGTCTTCAATAACAGGCAGGAATGGCCGAGGAGGGCCAAGTGCTGGCATTATTGACCAGCTCTGGGGCCCAAGATCACCACTCAGTCATTGCTCAGGAAGACACTGCCCCCTTGTGGTTACCTCTAGCCTCTATAACTGAGGGGGAAGCTGGCAGTGTTAACAGCTGCCTGTTAACACAAATTAAGACATTAAAACAAGGACAAGTGAGTTACCAAATTTTGGGAATAACTGTAGCTCTTGCCCTTCTGGGCTTCTTTAATTGCAGTTTCAATAAACTCTTGGTTTATTTTCATCCACCATACACTTTTGTTACCACAGAGAGAAATGATATTATGACAGCAATTAAAGAAACACATTTTTTTCCTACAGAAAACCTTATCTTTATCAAAATCTTCAGACTCCCAAGTAAAACCCAATGTCTAAGTCCAACTATCACTACTGCTTTTCTCTTCATAGTTCTGTTCAAGTATTTTCTACAATTAGAAAATTAAATTGCTTTCTACAATTTAAACCAGAATTCTTCGATTATGTTGCTGTGGAGTTGTTTTGGGTATCTTGTCTCCACAACACCACTTTAAACTCCCTAAAGGCAGAGGCCTAATCTTCAACCCCTACCATACTTGCAACAGCACGTAAACTAGTATAATAGGGTCAAGAATGTCTAGCTGGGGAGAAAGAGATAAGGTTAAAAAAGCAAATAAGTAATTAGAAATTGTGATTTGTGCAGTGAAGGAACAGCAGCATTCTGTGAGGGAGAATTCCTAGCAGTGGGAAGTGGAGGGAACCTACTGATGCGAAGTTTTAAACTTATTTGTTTGTAGTAGTCAAGTTTGAAAGCTTAAACGATCCAGTATTGGGGAAGCCCTCTAAGGTCCAGGAAAAATGGAACTTTTCCTAATAATAATGTTAGCTTCCATATATTGTGAACCTAAGCTGAGCAAGAATGGGTGCTAGGTGCTACATCTCTATTAATCTACGTTGTTATTGTTGGTTCCAACTCATGGAAATCCCTTGCAGAACGGCTCTATAGGGTTTTCAAGGTTGTAACCTTTTGGAAGCAGATAGCCAGGCCAGTCTTCCTTGGTGCCTGTGGGTGAGTTCCAACCACCAACCTTTCAGCAGCCAGCACCTAACCTTTGGTGCCACCCACGGGCTCCTCTATAATCTAAAATCTCCTTTAATTCGCATTACCCCAGAAGATAAGTATAACTATTTCTATTTTACGGAGGAGGAAACCGAAGCCAGGCAGTCCTTCCAAGGCTGGTGTACAGTTAAGGGTTTTCTTTCTGCATGCTTTGAGCCCTCTGAAGATCATCTCTATTAACCTCAAGTT
>NW_004444045.1:1336218-1337920 GCF_000243295.1 Trichechus manatus latirostris
AGAGGGGAGGGAGGAAGGCGAGAGAAAGAGAGCTGCTTCGATCCCGGACTTCCAGAGCCTGCCAGCAGCGCGCACTCAGCGGCTCTCCGGTCCCAGCGTCCCAGCCGCCGCCGAGCCCGCGCCCGGCGCCCCGCACCAACTCCTCCTCTCGGGCGCCCCTCGCTCCCCCGCCTCCATCGCCTGCTAAGCTCGGGAGCGCGGCCCCGGCCCCAACTCTAGCCCCAGCCTTTCTTCCTTCCTTCCCTCGCGCCCGCCGGCCCGCCCTCCAGGTCTCTCTCCCGCGTCCCGATTGTCTCCGTTCCCTTCTCCGTCCGCCCTTGCCCTTGCCCTGCCTGGTCGCTCCCTCGCACTTCCTGAGTCGCCCGCCGCCGCAGTCTCGCCGCGCCGCGGGAGCCCGCGAAGCCGCTGCCCCAGCTCCAGCCTCCGCAGCCCGCGGCGCCCCACCCGAGGGAGCCCCGGTGCCCCGGGAAGGGAAGAGTGGGCGAGCGCGCCCTCGCCCAGCCCCGCGCCCCAGCCCCGCCCGGGGAGAAAGGACCGGGAAGATGAACAACGGCAGCAAAGCCGAGAAGGAGAACACCCCGAACGAGGCCAACCTTCAGGAGGAAGAGGTACCGAGTGGCTTGGTGCGGTGGTGGGTGCGACCCGGGACGCGAGCCGCCGGCTTTCTCCAAAGTGCGGGAGAAGCTGGCGGGGCGCGGGCGCTGGTCCTGGGGCGACGGGCTGGGTGCCCGGGGAGGTTTGGGAAATCGTCTTTCCCCCTGGACACAGCCCCACAATTTGGCCCCGGAAGGGTGTATCTTTGGAGTGTTTTTGTGTGTCCACGCGCGTCTGCATGCCTAAAATTGCGTAACTTTGAGAACTTTGAGGAGACTTTTGTAAGTATAATGATCAGCTTTGTTTGCTCGGGATTTTAAAAGAGGAATTGAGAGGTGACTCCTGGGTGACCTCAGATTATTAGGACCCGCAGGGTCAGGATTTAGTTCTGCGTTTGGGATTGGAAGTTGTGGTGTGTGGGTGTTGTAAGAAACTCAGGGACAAGTTCTTGTTAAAAGATACCTTGTGTCCCCTGCCCTCTCCCTTTCAATATTAAAAGTTCTTGGTGAAAATCTTTCAAGCGAAGGCATTTTGGTTTAATAGATAACTCATCAGCCGCATTCTTTGATGAGTCAAAGACCCCGAACCTGGGCGATTAGCTTTTGTAAATTTAGGGGCGATGGAGATGTAGGGAGCAGAATAAAAGGGTTAAAAACTTAACAGTTCACCAAATGACCATCGAGGGTATTTTAATAGCACTTTGATTTCGGAACATAAATTTTATGTGATGTGTCCATAGTAACGACAAAACTTTGCGGCTGCGAAGCGTTCCTTTGGTGGAAACACAAAATTCATTTAGTGTAGGGAGAGACTCAAAACTTTTCAGAATTTTGTATGTAGGATATTTGTGGTATCCTGTTAAATAACTCCATTCCTGCAGGTACAGCATCTAGAATGCAAGGAACAGTATTTTTCTTTTACTTTTTAAGATCTCAGTTGGCTGCGTTCTTAAACATTCATTCTAAAAGTAACTTTTAGAGTTTGTGCAAATGCCAGAAGGTATATATCTAGATCTGACCTGTATACCATTCTTATATGTATTGCGTCCTAGTATATAAGGTGAATACAGTGGTAAGCCACTTCAAAGCAGTTCCAAAGCTGAGATTAT
>NW_004444045.1:1339105-1341932 GCF_000243295.1 Trichechus manatus latirostris
ACAAAATGCTTGTTATTTTAAAAATAGGTGGGACAGTCTCAAGAAGATTTCAGAACTCAAGTTGTACAAGAGGTGGGATATATAAAACATGCACCATAAAGAGAGGGTCTATGTTAAGAATTCAGAAAAAGAAAATAGTTGCCCTGAATGATCCAGGTAATTTTGCCCCAATTTCCTGTTTTTGGTTTTGTTTGTTTCTGGAAGACTCCTAACCCCCGTTTTCCCCCTAACCCTGGAAGCCACAAGTAAAATAAATATGGTATTTGGCGAGTCCCATTAACGTGCTTGACATGATACAAAACCACCACACAGGACTCTTTCCCTGCCCACCCACTGGATCAGCAGTTCGTTCTCAAACACATTTAAAAGCCTTGGCAAAGGACTCTGGTAAACAGAACACACACATATGAAATGTATATATGACGCACAATGACAAGAGAGGAAAAATGTGTTTTGTTGTACTTTCTGATGGCCATTGAACTGACTTGGAAAAGTGAGTTCATCAATCATAAAGAGAAAATAGTTTATTTCATAGATCAGCAGGGTGGTTTATTTATATATTTTTTTCTATTTTTTAAGAGAGCTCCTTTTATCACTCAGTATTTTTTAGCCTTTTGAAAGCGTTTAATGGTTACTGTGAAGCAGCAATTTTGCTGGAAACACCAATTTGGTTCCAGCTGTATAGAATGAACAGAGTAGGATTTAGCATAATTTTGGCAGCTTTTTAGGGTTGCAAGTTTTTGAGAACTTAGGCAGGACATGTACTTTTGCTTTGGATAGCATTTACAACTTTGAGAAAAGAGAATTTTAAGATGTGGCTAGCCAACTGTGTAAGAGATCGGGATTGTACATCTGGCCTTCTGGTTTCTAGTGTGTTATACCTGGATGTTCTCATACAAGTTGTCCTTATAAAGAAAAACTAGTTGTAGAGATCTTATTGAGATCTGAGGTTTATAAAGCTTACTATATGTATAACCAAAAAAAACAAACCCTTTGAGGTCGATTCCGACTCATAGTGACCCTATAGGACAGAGTAAAACTGCCCCATAGGTTTCTAAGGAGCAGCTGGTGAATTCAAACTGCCGACATTTTGGTTAGCAGCCAAACACTTAACCACTACACCACCAGGGCCCCACTATATGTATAGGGCTTACTGTATGTATCAGATCATTTTTTACATCATTTTACACATAAAATAAGTCCTAGAATTTGCCTCTAATTTGAGTCCATATAATATTCTCCTAAAACACCTTTGGCAGTTTGCACTTGATCAGACTTTGTTACTAATAAGTGTGTAAGTTATAAACTCAATTAAGTGTTATCTGACCATTTATGGTAAGTTTTAATATAGTCAAATGTACCAAAACTGTTTCTGTCTTGTAGTAGAAAGAAATAGTTTGTTGATCACTGAATTTTCAAATAGAAATTTCTTTTATGGAAAGTAAATAAATACATAATTTGGTTTTATTTTTATTTTATCCACGTCATGGGGTACTCTTCAGGCAGATTACAAATCATTTCTAAAAGACGTTTTTATTATGTTGAGGCACTGGTGTTAAATAGAGTAATTTTCCTTAAATTGATTTGAGTGAACTGACTTGTGCTTAAAATAAAACCGAAATAGCAAAAAACTTGGCACTGTTGGGATATTGATCGAAAAGATGTTTGGCAGATGTTGGGCAGAAATCTTGTGAAGACCATTCTTCAAAGGTTACTATGCATCTTTACTTTGCATTCCTTCGTTTAAAGCACTTAGTAATTTTGCCCAAATATTGAGGTCGTAAAAAAAATCTTTTCTTGTGATTGGCACAGAGAAGTGGTACCATGTCATTTTGATGTGGCTCCTCACATTGAGCGTTAAGATCAATCGACATTATGGCTTTGGGAAAGTACAAAACAGTCTTATACAGTTGAACTCTGTTGGGAGTCTATTATGCCAAATCAAATATAATACAATAAACTTATATTTCAGTCATAGAATAGGATTTGGTGACAGTGTTTTGGATGAAAATGTAGTGACCTCATAGTGAGATGACACTCAGACCACCGCCAGTGCGGCATACACTTGGAGTGATTGTTCTGTGGTAGTTTAGGATTCCCCTGATAGCCGTTATAGGTGTAAATACAGCCGCCTTTTTTTCTAGTGACATTTGTTTTCAACGTAGATAGTTTGGACGGCGTATAGGTTCTTTGTGGAGATGCTGTCATATAATTGTGAAGGTTTATATTAATTTTTGCTTTGAGGATAAAAGTGTTCAGAGCTGAAGGACTTTGGCATTATATATCAAAACGTGTTCAAGCCCTTTGATTCAGTGACTTTATTTTTAGGAATTTACCCTAAAGAAATAGTAAGCATGCACAAAGATTTATTTATGGGAATGATTATTTCACAGTTACTTAAAATAGTGAAAATTCACAAAGAATCTATCTGTCCAACATAGAGTAATACTTAAGTAAATCATGGTATAACTCCTGAAAGAGAATATTATGCAGCCATTAAAGGCCACATTTTTTAATTGAGGGGATAATTCTCAGTATATAATTCTCTCTATAGATTATATGGAGACCCTGGGAGGTGTAAGCAATTAACACTCTCTGCTGCTAAATATAAGTTGGAGGTTCGAGTCCTCCCAGAGGTTCCATGGAAGAAAGGCCTGGTGATCCTCTTCCAAAAAATCAGCCATTAAAAGCCCTATGGAGCACACTTCTACCCTGACACACATGAGAAGTCAACTTGATGGCAACTGGCTTATATACTGTATATGAAGTTCTCTATAGCATTGAATGAAAAGAGCAGATTAAAAAGTTTTATATGGTATGATATCAA
>NW_004444045.1:1342671-1344324 GCF_000243295.1 Trichechus manatus latirostris
GCACCTGAAAGCCCCATCCCAAAGAGATGTCTTTTCCTCAGAATTCCAGTAGAAGTTACTTTCTGTTACATCTGTTTCTGGAGATATCTCCTGGATTGCCACTGCCTTTAATTTTTTTTTTTAAAGATCTGTGTCATTTTATCACATATTCCTGGTACTTAACACCTAACCAAACCTAACCGACTCATAGTGACCCTGCGTACGACACAACACTGCCTGGTCCTGCGCCACCCTCACAATCGTTGTGTTCGAGCCCATTGTTGCAGTTACTGTGTCAGTCCATCTCCTTGAGGGTCCTCCTCTTTTTCGCTGACCCTCTGCTTTACTAAGCATGATGTCCTCCTCCAGGGACTGGTCCCTCCTGATAACATGTCCGAAGTATGTGAGATGAAGTCTTGCCATCCTTGCTTTTAAAGGAGCATTCTGGTTGTACTTCTTCCAAGCAGATTTGTTTGTTCTTCTGTCAGTCCATGGTATAGTCACTATTCTTCGCCAACACCACAATTCAAAAGCATCAGTTTTTCTTTGGTCTTCTGTATTTATTGTCCAGATTTCGCATGCATGAGATGATTGAAAATACCATGGTTTGGGTCAGATGCACCTTAGTGACACCTCAAAGTGACATCTTTGCTTTTTAACACTTTAGAGAGGTCTTCTGCAGCAGATTTACCCAATGCAGTACGTCGTTTGTTTCTTAACTGCTGCTTCCATGGGCTTTGATTGTGGATCCAAGTAAAATGAAATCCTTGACAACTTCAGTCTTTTCTGTCTTTATCATGATGTTGTTTATAAGCCACTGACACATATATACACATATTCTTTATAAATACATAATTTATAGACAGCCTTATTAATGAGGTTGGTGATTATGACTTTGTGTAGGTAAGCTGTTCAGAAGCAGCTGCTTGTTTAATATTGAGGATCTTTTGCCCACTAGGGATTTAGAGAAGTCATGGATGGACCAGCGGAAACATGATCTCCTTCTGCCCTTCATCCTTACCCTCCCTTTGAGTGCACACAGGTGGGCACAGGTAAGATGCCCGGTCCCCCAGGAAGTCACAAGGTGCAGTTGACTTTTCACCATTAGAGTTTGATTTGACCTCTTTGATGAGGGCTTCCAGTAGCCTTGGTTAGGCGGAAGGGCAGGGAAGCTCCCTCTGTTCCCAAACAAGCCTGCTCTGTGTGACAGCCACTCTGGAATGTTTGTGTTCAGTTTCATTTGGCACCTTAGTGTCTGCCTGGGGGTAAAGGAAAGGGAATGCAAATGTTCCTCTCAAACAGTGCTTGCTTTGGTCAACGAGAAGACTTACACGAAGGAATGAGGAGAATGAACCTTAATAGCTGTAGCAAAAGTGTCTGCTTGGCTCAGTAGGCTTGCGGCCACCTGGGACCAGATAATAAATTGAAGCTAATGTTGAGATGAGGATGTTGGAGCACCACAGCCTTGACAGGGATGAGCTTGTTGGATGTATGGGGATAACTTGGGTGTAACTTCTCACACTCACATCCTTGTCTTTAAAGTGTACTGCGAAAATATGTTAAACAATTTCAGTGCGTTCTGTGTGTGTGTGGGGAGAGGGGTGGGCAGGGATGGTACTTGACATCATCTGGAACCTGAAGCTGATTGAATACTGGTGGAAGGGTACTTATTTG
>NW_004444045.1:1345656-1348791 GCF_000243295.1 Trichechus manatus latirostris
TCTCCTTTGGACGACTAGCTCAGTGGCAGTTGTATTTGTACAAATAGAAAAATAGGTCGATAGGGGAAGGAGGCAGCTAGGAAGGGAAGATGAGAGTTTGAGCTGCAGAAGCGAGGTCTGATCTTGAATACATATATATTTTTCAAAGCAATTAAAGAATTTTTAGCCAGCAATTGAAAATGTAGGGGAGATAGGAATGAGAGTTCTCTGAAAATTAAAGAGAGTCATGGGACCCTAGTTGTTAGGAAACCATGTGAAGGTAGGCGAGGAAAAGATACAAAATTTACTTAAAGTTGAAGCCATGTAAAAATTGTTTGGAGGGAGTGGGAGAATCGGAAATACTCAGGAAAAATTGAAACATTTTAAAAAAGCACTCTTTAATTTAGGTACATAAAAATGTATTCTGTATAATCTGCCTAGTTATAATATGTTTTGGGATACTTATCTATTTGAAAGCCTCAGGGGAAAGCTTTAGAAAAATATAGGTATATATAGAATTCTCCTCCTGTACTTATTTGCTTTAATTAAGTCTCGGGAAACTGTTTTCCTCGAAAATTTGCAATTCCCAGGCTTTCGCATCGCCGACGTTTCTTTTCCCAATTTTGTACCTAGAAAGGAAGATCCATCTGCCATAAAATATGTAGGTGGGCTTGGGAAGTAAAGCTGGAAGGTCTGAAGAGGCTGATCCTATCCTTGAGTGTTTTTATAAGAAAAAAATTCTCCTAGTTTCTTTGTTCTTCTGTGACGTTATTGGTGGAGGGGAAAAAGAAGAGGCTGAGCCTGTGACCAGCAGCCCAAATCATCTGTTCTGTTGGTCTTGTTTTCAGTTTATTCAATCCATGCTTTCCTAAAGGTTTGTTACCTTTTCTGCCCAGAAGGCAAGAAAAGTAGTTCAGGGACTTTACAAAGAAAAACAACTTGCGTTTGTGTTTCTCTCGCTTTACCCCTGCTGCCACCATTATGATGCGTGTTCTGTCAAATACTAAAAAAGGAAATGGCAGCCGTAAATGCCAGTCACACCAGGAAGGTAGATCCCAATTCCAGGCTGTAATACAGTATTGTTACACAAATTTAAAATGCAAAGAGAATGGCTTGGTGGCCCAGCTCAATCCTGTCAGCCGCAAGGATTTTGCTAAGATGTGAGAACTCCGGGAGCGTCGAAATGAAGGTGTCTCTCACCAATTTATGAAAATAAGTTAGAGATCCACTTTTACCAATTAATCTTTATTTCTCATGAGTAGGTTTTTAATGATGTTCCTCTGATCTTCCCGAATTCTTATGCCACCAGTTAGATATGCTGGCTGGTCGCCAGCATTATCCTAAGTGAAACCCTGAAGATAAAAAACTTTCTTCTTGAATCCCCGGGATCCTGTTTTGTGAGAATTCCTCTTACGCGCACCTTTAAGACGGGTAGCTAAGTCCTCGTGGGAGAAGGTGCGGTACAGAAAGTGCTATCTTATTACAGAAGTACCAGAATTTCCTTTGTGTTTAGAGGGGAAGTGCTACAAAACTGTAATTACTTTACCCAGCATGTGTGAGCTACAGGACTTAAAATGTGTGAGTTTTCTAAGCGGTGTCTGTTTTTAAATACAGTATCCCTCCGAGCCGGCAGGATGTGATTGGGGAGCAGGGGACGAGCACTTCCGTCCTGTGCCTGCCCCGGGCTGCAGCGTGACTGGGCACTGAAATTGTTGGTAATTGCTGCTCCTCAGGGCCTGGCTTATCAGAGCTGGAAGAAAGAAGAAAAACCATGGAGTGCAGGAATCTGGTCAGCTGCTCCTAGGCCAAACCAGTGTTCTGATTCTGCCTTCTCCCCTCTCCACCTTTTGAAGCCCAATTTCCTCTTTTCCAGCACCTCCAAGCATTTTCCCAGTAATGGGCAAAAGAATTGTTAGAGCTAACGCTGAAACCATTTTTGTTGCAAAAAATTTCTTTTTACTCTTATTTCTTTTGATGATATGTGTAAGAAAACTGGAGGGAGAATTGAAGATCAGATGCAAATCCTAATATAATCAAACTTGTAAAAGCATTTATGGCTTTTTGCATATTCAGTTAACTGACCCAGCATTTACTGAACAGTGTCCAGTCTGTGTTTTTAACACTGCTCTTTAACAAACCAGATGAAATGTTACAACCCCAGTTTCATGGCTGAGAAAACTGAGCTTCTGAGAGATTTTTGTGAGGTTTTACAGCTGGTGCGTAGAAACTTAAAATTCTCCAGAGATGCACAAGGTTCAGGTGACCTGGGCCCTCCTCATCTCTCTGACCTTGTCTACCTTGAATCACAGCCTCATTCATTATGCTTCAGCTACCTGGGCCTTATGTAGATAACTAAAACTTGCCAAACTTGTTCCTGCCTCAGGGCCTTTATGCTTGCTGTTCCTTGGCCTGCAAAACCCTATCCCAGATGTTTACACGGTGGACTCATTCTTGTCACTCATTCTGATCTCATTTCAAATGTCACGCCAGAGAGGGCTTTGATCTCCCAGTTTAAAGTAGCCCCACATACCCAACCACTATCACAGCCCTCTTATTTTATTTTCCAGATGGTCCTTACTCATTGACATTACCTTGTACGCTGATTTCACTCATCTACAATTTGTCCTTCGCCCCTGGAATGGGACTTCATGGCTGCAGGCACCTCCTCTGTATTGTTTAATGCTGTGACCCCCAATTCCTATAGCAACGCCCATAACTGCTCCATACATTCATTTGTTAAATTAACTGGAATACAAACCAGCCTATCAAATTCTGAAGCCTGTCCAGTATACCACATGGTCAAAATCTCTTTCAGCATTTTTCAGATTAAATTTTTAATTATTGCTGCCCATTTCTGGATCCCCATCACCTTCCCCACTTTTAATTACATCAGAAACCACAACTATCATCCCACGTGGTTTTAAGTGAAAAATTTCATTTGGAGGGTCAATGATAGCTATCCCCTTTGTTGAGGGGGTATGTAGCAGTTTTTCATATGTAAAGGAATCCTCCCGTTTGTCCAATTAGGATGGAAGCCTAGTACATAATTCCAGAGAACCAGGAGTGAAGTGTGGGCCTGGTCTGGAGTGAGAAACTTGTAAGTAAGTAAAAACAGGGCAAGATGAAGTACTTAATGCCATGAATTTGATTCCTGTT
>NW_004444045.1:1349581-1374685 GCF_000243295.1 Trichechus manatus latirostris
GGAATGGTTTTAATGCTGGGTTGACAGAGAGCCCAGGGGCCATCCTTTCTGGGGATCCTCCAGTCTCAGTTAGACCATTAAGTCTGGTCTTTTTACTAGAATTTGAGTTCTGCACCCCACTTTTCTCCTGTTGAGCAATTTTTTTTTAACTTTACTGTCATCCATTGTCTGATAGTCTTTGAACCAATCCGTAGTATATACATCTTTGGGTAAGTCAGTTCTTAACCAAGTCATCAGTACTTTTCCATTCTTTTTCCTTATTCTGTCTGGGACCTTAGACAAGTCACTTAAGCTGTTTGTCATTTAAGCCTTTGTTTCCTTAACTAAAATATAGAGACTGGACAGACAACGCCCGGTGTGCGTTAGAAGAACGTTAAACCTGACTTCCATCTCACTTTACATTTCCCCATTGTTTCACCAAAGGCTGCAGTCCCATGCCAAAATACATCAGGGTTGAAGGGATAGGCTGTTTGGGGGAATGGTTTTAAGCCTTTTAAATGAAAACACCAGACCTTTGCCTGTTTAGTTTGTTCAATTATTTATTTAAAGGAAATGAAAAATTAGTGAAACACTACACTTTGGAAGCTTTCTGTATTTGAAAATATTTTCTTAAGCCCAGTTTTCATACCTGAAGTTTTTTTTCTGTTTAATTACTAAGAAAATGAATGCCACTCCTTGAAATGGGTGGGAGTTGCTGGGTGTAAGCTAGCGGCAGGAAATGACCCTCTCTAAACAAAAGGAGTTTCTTTAAGGCTCATCCTGAGTCTTTGTGTTTTGAGGAGAGGTTATGCAGAAAACCAGAGCTGGGGAATGAATTTGTGCTGTAGACATTCTGATGGGGGAGGGGAGCAACGAGAAGATTCCCGGGGTGTAGGCCCTCCCTAGCGGGCAGGCAGTACCCTCTATGTGAACCTGAAAAGTTTCAAAGAAGGGCAGGGTGGTTCTCCGGGAGCACCAGATTGCGCAGAATTATACCCAGTGTGGCATCCAACTTTTCCTGGGCTTTCGGCTTTGGCTTGAAAAAGCCCATCACCAGCAAAACGCGGAAATAAGAATGGGAAAAGCAGGAGAAAGGGATTTTTGTATGATCTGTTTAGCCATAGTAAAAGTTCAGGTGCTGTAATTTGCTAATAAATGCCCTGTAAAGAAATTGAAGTTTTGAAGTGCTACCTTAACTCTACCATCTTCATTTTTCTAAATCTAAAATGATGACCTGATAATAGCTGATGACTTCTGTCTCTTGACTGACGCGAGGGGGTTGTACTCATTGCTGCGCTAGATTGTGGGCCTCTTGAAGAAAAACTGGCCGTGCCTGCTTGGGAATGTCCCCTCTCGTCACGGAAAACAAAAAGCAAAATCAAACCTGTCGCCATTGATTCTGACTCATAGCAACTCTATAGGACGGAGTAGAACTGCCCCATAGGGTTTCCAAGGAGCATCTGGTGGATTCAAACTGCCGACCTTTTGGTTAGCAGCCGGGCATTAAATCAGTGCTGTCCATCAGGATCCCCAGTTGATATTGCTAGAAAAGGGCTTATGCCTTATCAAACTTGTTTTGCTTTTACAAATTCTTGCTGACTTGCAGCCGCGCACTCCTGCTCTTTGCTGCACCTCATTTCTCCAGGAATATAAATCTGCTCACTAATAATTAGAAACACACATTTTGCTGAAAATGGTTTTGTGGTTTACTTAATTTTAAGAACACTTAAAAACAACAAACATCTTTTCAAAGAAAAAACAATGTTACACTATTTTTAGGCTTTATATTGTGACTATATTTGAGAAAGGCGGGGTGATACATTTAGGGGTCTGTGTGTTGGGGTCTCCACGAGTCGGAATCTACTCTGCGGCAACTGGTGTGGCTTATTGTGTGTGTGTGCGCACGCATGTGTTGGTGAGAGTTGGTTTACTTACTCCACAGCACCAGATACTTAGCTGAATTGTGGAGATAAGGTTAAAGCTGCCACTTAGATCCCATTATGAAAGAGCTTTGTTTGTATATTAAATGTGCCGGAAGACTGTGTATTTTAAATATGAAGAGGGGGGGTACATTGTTCAAAGGAGATGAGATCATTGTGAATTCCAACGTTTACAGGGAAGAGATATTCTCATTGAAAACTCTCTTGTCTGAAGTGTTGGTAGGTTTTTCTTTTTTGTCTTAACAAATTTTTTAAACCTTTGAGACAAGTTAATATTGTAGTAAGTTATTAGTTTACAAATTTGGAAATACATATTGATTTATTCATTTGGAGGTGGTGCATTGGTTAAAGCGATCGACTGCTAACGGAAAGGTTGGCGGTTCAAAACCACCAGCGGCCCCACAGGCGAAAGATGTGGAGGTCTGCTTCCATAGACATTACAGCCTTGGAAACCCTGTAGAGTTCCTGTGAGTCAGAATCGACTCGACAGCAGTGAGTTTGAGTTTTTTTTTAAATATATGGTATACATTTGGCATTTATTTTTCACTTTTAAAGTATCAGTTGTATTCCTTTTATTATCTGTTAGGATCACTCGTATTTTTAAAAAGAAAAGGATACCTGTAATGATCCACTCTCTCTATGTAGAAGCTACTTACAGCTCTGATACCCAGAGTCTCAGTAATAGCACTACAGTTCTTTGCATTGAGAACTGTTTCTGCATCCACCTTGCAAGCATGGTGAACAAGACTAAACATTCGCAACCGGGACGCTTTATACAGGTTTGTTTGCGGTTTAGATGGATTTGGAAATGTGACGCCTCTGATTTTATTGGTAGCAGGAGCTGCTTTTTCTGTAGCCATTCACGTTCATGGAACTACTGGTAAATGCCAAATCAAAGCGAAAACATCCTGGTCAGGAATGTTTGTCCATTCTCTCCATGTTCTTAGAGGATCAAAGGGAAACGTCTTGCCCTTTGCAAGCCCAGCATCTGTTGCCATTTGGTCATAGTGCACCCAGCCTGCTGACTCTGTATCTTAAAAACAAAAACAAAAATCAGTGGGAAGGGAGCAAAGACTCCAAGTGCTGTCGGGGCTTTGGAATATTGTGAGTTTCTGATTTTGGCAAAACACATCCAAGAAGCTTTAACCAATTACTGTCCCCTCATCTGTCTTCTAAAACACCCCACAGGCCTTTAACCATCATGAAAATTGCTCTCGTTTTCTGTTGTTGTCATGATAGACAAAGAAATCCTTTTGGTGTGAGCTTACCCTGAAGTCAACGAAAAAAAGGGTTGTTTTCCTGGATATGTGGTAATGAAGTCAGACCGGGTTAAGCCTGGATGTCCCTCAGAGTCAGAGATGATGGCATAGGAACCCAGAAGTTTGACCTGAGTCTTCTCACTCATTCAAATAAATGTTCCTTGAAATCTCTCCGCAAACCTAATGAGGAAGTTACTAAAATCATTATATTTTCCAGAAATTTAAGATTGTAATCATATTCCTGCCATAAAGACCTCAACTCCCTGTGTACCCCAGTGGATTAATACTCAGTTATACACGTTAGCAAATTTCTCTTAGAGGGAAGGGGTTAAGAGTAAACATTGTAAAGCCCCAGGTGGTTTCCTTTTATTGAAAGATTGTTGTAGTTCGTTTTCTGTAGCGGAAATTTGTAGTGCCCGCTCCTGCAGCAAGTGGCCACAGCCCAGTTTATTTGTGGAGCAGAGATTTGTCTCCTGCGGTATTTTTGCGTATTTTAAGCCCTACTACGCCCTCGATTCTGTTGGTCATTTCTCCCAACATTTTTCAAACGAAGGGTAGTAGTGTATTACTTCTATTTTAGAGATTAAAATAATGATAATAAATCCATATATGATAATGGATTTTTAATTTATTTGATTTTTATGATTGGGAATACTAAGAGTCCTAGCCATTTGTTCCCTTAATTGGATCACGTTGCGCTCAAGTTTCTTTTCAGTTTGTTTTTTCAAAGTTAAATTTTTTTTTTTTTTTAATTTGTTATTGGCAGATAAGCTCACGTACATTATCCTCTCCTCCAAGGGGGTGGGAGGAAGAAAATACAGGTAAGCAAAAAAAGAAAGACGTACAATCCTACAACCTCCTCCCCTGCCATCAATGTTAACACCTTAGCATGGAATCTGTGTCCTTTTATCTATGTACATACATCTCTTAACAAAAATGAGATCACTTTATCAAGTGTTTTTGATTTGATAGACATCTTTGCATACCAGATACGTTTCTGCAGCATCATTTTTTAGTTCTGTATACTTTGCCATAGTATGGATGGGTCGTAATACATTTAACCCCATCATTATTGGGCATGGAGTTTGTTTCCAACTCTGTGACATGGAGTGCTGTACATCCTCCCAGCTAAGTCTGTGTGTACACCCTTAGTGCTTTCCTTAGCTTAAACCCTCAGAGCTGGAATTTCTGGGTCAAAGGCCATACATTCTTTTAAAGACATTTGATGTTTATTGCCAAATCTTCTCTAGAAAGACCTACGCTCCCACCCAGAGTTTATGAGCAGGCCCGTTTTCCTGCCTTTGGCCACTGCAGTGTTTCAGAGGTTGCTCTTCACTGCAGGGTTTTTCACATATGTGTTCTAGCTCTGATTTTCACATGTGTGTTCTATCTGTGATTCATAATTAATATTCCAGTCTCATCTGTACAACACCTGGATGTTACATATTGAGTTACTTTTTTTTTTAAACCTCACTTCAAGACTGCTTCTCCCAATTGTTTCTGACACTGCTGTATGTAGGCACGAAAATATTTATCAGCTGATTTTTAGAGATATCATTCTTGAGTTCATTGAACACAATGGAAAGTGTTGACTTGGTGATCTTGCTCCGCAGGAGAAAAGACCTCGCCGTCTGCTTCTGTAACGATCACAGCTTAGGAAACCCTGTGGGGCAGTTCTGCCCTGTGTACTGTAGGGTCTCTATTAGTCAAGGTTGACTTGATGGCACACAACAACGACAGCATGTATTAGGTACTTGATAAATTTTGGTGGCTATTCATGTCTGAAGATGAGCCCAATACTTAGAGTGTTCTGTGTGTATTTACAGAATTGCATTGAATCAGTTCCATGACTTGTAGGAGAGCTAGCAACACTGCCAGTTAAACTGTATTGTAAGATGCATCCTAATTTCATAAGTGTTACAGTGTGGAAGCATGTCTCCAAATCCTTATGTCCTTGCATCTCAACTCTTCTGGTCACATGGTTGGTTTGTCCTTGAGGTGAGGACAGAGACGCTCTTAGATGTTTTCGTCAGTTTAACGTAAGTCTTGGTGGATGGCTAGCCATCCTTGGAAGGAGCTTTATGAATACAGTTAGATCAACAGTGCAGTTTATTAGACATGGAGCGTGTTATGCCCTGGTGATGCAAATGGTTAAGCACTCGACTGCTAACTGAAAGACAGTGGTTTGAACCCATCCAGCTGCTCTGTGGGAGAAAGACCTGGGGGTCTGCTTCCATAAAGATTACAGCCTAGGAAACCATATGGGACAGTTCTACTGTGTCACCGTGGGGTTGCTTTGAGTCGAAATAGACTCTGACAGCACCAAACAACAACATGCCTTTACCTGTAAAAACGTTCCTTTTCCACTCCTCGAAATCGAGGAGGAGGACCTGGAGCTCCCGTGTAGAAGCGGCCAGGAGTATTCCTCAGTCAGAAGGACAGACTGATGAGGGCATTCTCTTCCTCCTGGGAGGGGCTGTTTTCACTGTGATTTCCACAACATACCGAGACCAAATACCGTCTGAGGAGTGGAGCTCTGGGTCTCCTGGTGCGGACAGGGCAATCACCATTAACCTCAGCCCACAGGCCTCCTTAATTGTTAACAGAACATTCCCGGGAGCACATACCCTCCACAAAGCCTACACACATGCTGTAGAGTGTGACTCTGGGAAATGAGCAGATGTAATGGAAACCTCAGTCTTGACTCATCCTGATTGTTTTGTATGAGTGGAATTCGCATCTCATTTAGCGTTTAATCTAACAGAATTTCAGGGCAAATTCCCGTTGAGGTCATGAAATCCTGGATTTATATGCACTGTTGCACTTTTCTCAAAAGGAACTGGGAGGTCTTTGGCAAATAAAAACATGCCTTCTTTTCCTTGAATCCTTGATTCTGGTTGACAGATGGCAAAGGAGTTGGTGAGAAGAACATTGATCAGTGATGAGGAGCCTCCACATCCCTGGGGTGCAGTCACCAGTACTTGTTGAAGACAGGCCATGAGCCGGTGTGGCCTTAGTAGCTCTTTGGGGGAATGTAGAAGTGGTTATCAGTCTGGAGCAGTTTTCTGTCTTACTGGGGAAGACCCAGTCAACATGGAAAACAGTGGGAAGATAATATGAGACCTTGTATAAAATGTCAGCATTATGTAATATAGACAGAGAGGGCTTACAAATCCAAAGAGAGAGATCAGTGTGGATCAGAGTACAACAGGCTTTGTGGAAGAAATGAGCTTTGAGGAACTGGTCAGATTTAAATTAAAAAAGCCATGGCTGTCATGGCAACCCTATTTGTGTCAGAATAGAACTGTGCTCCTTGGGGTTTTCAGTGGCTGATATTTCAGAAGTAGATCGCCGGGCCTTTCTTCTGAGGCACCTCTGGGTGGACTCCAGCCAAGCACGTTAACCATTCACACCACCAGGGACTCCAAGATTTAAATAGGTAGAGAGAAATGAGTAATGGGTAGGAGAGTTTTACCATCATAAAGTATGCCTGTGGCATACTTGTAGGGCAGGGAGACATCCTATGGGATACTAATTTTGAATGAATGAATGAGTAAATGAATGATAGAGATTTGAAGCTATTTTAAGGAATTTTTATTTGTTAATGTCATTGGTTCCCCATCCAATCCTGTTCCATAGGTGATAGATGTACATCCTGTTGAAACTTCTGTTAATGTGCTAAGCCTTTTGGCGGGGAGGGGAGTTCTAGGATTGCATGGTCATGAAAGCTTTTCAGATTAGCATACTGGAAAAATGAAGCACTTTTCTCTTTGATGATTCCTGTTAGCTTCCTTATGAAGCCGCATACTCTGTGACTTCACTTGCTGGTTTGCTTCTTTATTCTGCCTATCTAGAATAGCAGGCTGCTTATCAGTCATGATGACTCCTGGTCTTGGAAATGGAATATATAATTCCTTGGTGATACAGTCATTCCATAGATATTAAACTCCTGTTGTATTAGGCCCTGGTGATACAATGGGTAGCAAACAGACATGGTCCTTGACCTTTCTGGAACTTAAAGTGTAGTGAGAAGTATATATTTAACAGATAAAAGCAGAAGTAAATATAGTTACAAACCATGATAAGTACTACGAAGGAAAAGTATAATTCATGTGAGAACTGTAGCTGATGAATAACAAGGGTACCTGGTTAACTTTGTTCCAGACACTGTTCAAATTGTTTTACTTATGTTAAATAATTTTAATCCTCACTACAACACTACGAGATAGCGACCAACCGTCATTATTCCTAATTTACAGATGAAGCATGTAGGCTCAGAGAGTTGAATAATCTGTCCTAGGTCACAGCTAATAATACAATAGGAGTTGAATATCTATGGAACAGCTATATCACCAAGGAATTATATATTCAGTTTCCAAGACTAGGAGTCATCATGACTGATAAACAGCCACTCTATTCTGAATAGGCAGAGCCTGGGTTTGAACCTACACAGCTAGTTCTAGAATCTGTCTTACTCTAGACAACGGCTGCCAGTCTGAGTACTCTTTCTTCAGAGAAGTTTGTTCCAAGGGGATCAAGAGGTCTATTAAGCCCAGAACATCTCAAGATCCTGCCTTCATAGAGAGAAGAATCTGAAACCTGGGAATTGCCTAAACTCTCGGTGATTAATCAGTACAGTGTGACAGCTTGTCAAGGAGGCGAGTCACCCAGTTATAGCATCTTTAGTTTCATAAATCTGGGTGACATTAGACTTCTCCTCTGCACAATCTCACCTTTCCCACCTTTTCTATCCTAACCTGTCTGGACTCTAAGAACAGACCCTCAATTGACTGTCCCTCCTTTAGTACGTTCAACACTATTGGCAGATTTGTCTTCTGAAGGTACTACTCTCCCCAAGTCAGCCAACACCTGAAAACATTTGGTGGCTCTTTGATCAAAAAATCTGATGTTTATGAAAGTGCTCTGAAGACTAAAACACTGAGCAAGTGTAGACCACCATTTTTATTGCTATAGTTAGTGGATAAGATCCAGATTTCTTGGTCTGACATTGAAAGCTTTCCATGATCAGGCCCTTACCTGCGTTTGGAAACTTGGTGTCTACTATCTACCCTGGTGCACTGTCTCTGCTTAACCTCCAAACCAGCAGCTAGTCTAGTGATGGTGCCCTGTTATTTTTTTAACAGCCTCATTGAGATCTAATTCACATGCCACAGAATCTGCCCTTTTAAAGTGTACAGTTCACTAGTTTTTAGTGTATTCAGAGTTTTTAGTATATTTGCCTTGTGTGGTGTAACTACCACCATTATTTAATTTTAGAACACGTTCATCACCCCAAGAAGAAGCCTCATGTCCCTTTGCAGTCCCTCCCCACTCTCCACCCCCCACCCCAGTCCTTGGCAACCAGGGAGCTACTTGCTGTCTCTATGGAGTTGCCTATTCTGGATATTTCTACAAATGCGATGTTACAATATGTGGTCTTTTGTGTCTGGCTTCTTTCACTTCCCATGGTGTTTTCAAAGTTCATGTAGTTGGTACTTCATTCCTTTTTATGACTGAAAAATAATTCCATTGTATGGATATGATACATTTTGTTTATTCACAGTCCACAAACATTAGTGCTGTTTCCACTTTTAGGGTGGCCTGCTTTTGCAAAGGCATTCCATCTTCAAGTTCCTGACTTTCTTGGGTCTAGAGTGTTTCCTTCCATCCACTTCATTGTTTACATTTTTTTCCTTTCAAGGTTAACCCTAGCCTATGGGGCTTTTCCATCTAATATGCCAGTCACTGCTTTAGCACACTGAATAGGCTACCTAGTATTTCTACTTATCCATTTATGTATATCTACATGTTTAATTCTATGTTTGTCTATGAGCTCATCTTCTTTCTTTTTAAAGACAATCTATTCAACAAATACATATTGAACACCTACTATGTGCTTACATTCTAAGCAACTTTTCTTTTTTGAACAAATAACTGCTACTTTTGTGTATTTCCAGTACCTGTCCACAAGATGCCATGCCGTGAGATTCTCAGTAAGCATTATTTGATGACTATCACATTGAAGGAAACCTTGGTGGCGTAGTGGTTAAGTGCTGCGGCTGCTAACCAAAAGGTCAGCAGTTTGAATCCACCAGGCGCTTCTTGAAAGCTCTAGGGGATGGTTCTACTCTGTCCTGTAGGGTTGCTATGAGTCGCAATCGACTCGATGCCAACAGGCTTGGTTTTTTTGTTGGTTTATCATATTGAAATTTTCTTAATAATTTTTTAAAATGTAATGAGGCCTCAGTCCTCTCAATTGTGTAGGGTGCTGTCTTATTTCTTCCCGACATTATAATCACAGTTGCCAAGTTTATTCCTGAAGGTGAAGGGACGTAGCGTCCTGTTGGAGAGTTGGAGCAAACAGGGAAAGTACACTCCACATCCTCCTAGACATGTCTTCACTCCAGACTCTCAACTGCCTCTCGTTTCTCTCCTGGGCTGTTCAAGTAGGAGTCTTAATTATTCCAAGGTTTGGAATCTTGTGGAGCCCCTGTGGGAGGAAGAGCAGTGAGGGTGGAGTCTGTTGGTCACTTACTGTCAAACTTGACAAACCTTCCTCCTCCTTCCTGTTCTTAGTAGAAAAGGGCTTGCTCAGTTCCTGGCAGAATTGAGGCGAGTCTGGCCCTGAACTAGGTGCCCACGGAGGGCTGCCAGCTCCTTACCCACTTTGTCATACTTGACGGTAATTATCAGATAATCCTTTTCTTCCCCAGTCTCTTGAAAATGATTGTAGCGTGGCTCTCCCAGAATACCGAGAATTAAAGAGTTAATATTCGCAGAGGCCTCTGGAAATGTTAAGTGCTTGGTCTTGTTCTTATCTTCTCCCTGAGCACAGTTGCCTTATAAGGCTGTCCACTGGGGCCCAGAGACTTCTGTGGGGAACTGGGCCAGCCTGCGGGGCTCCATGACGGTGGCAGTCAATGACAGCGGTCGGGAGTGGGCTCAGATTTTAATACTATTTTAATGCTGGAGATACGACCTGTTTTTTTTTTTTTTTTTTTTTTTTTTTGCTAATTGTTAGTGTCTCACAAGTACTTTTGCCCCAGCTTTACTCCATCTATTTTTAGCACCCCATCTCCATGATACTTGCTCTGTCAAACCAATTATAGTAAAATCCATTGGAACAAATATTTGAGTCACAGCTAAGTTCTTTCTTTTTTTTCTGGAAAAATAGGCTGTTTACCCCCAAGAGTTATTTTGAAGTGAATTTATTCTTTTGGATGTTGCATTTAAAATAATAATAGCTGATACAGCATTCCAGTAGTGCTCCATTTTTTTAAAAACTAATGAATTAAAATGCATGAATACTCAACATTGGTTTCTACGAAAGTTTGTTCGCTTTCTTTTCATGAAACAAACATTTCTTTCCAAAGAGTAGTGTGTAAACATGGAAATTTACATGTTCAAAAATCTTCTACCTTGGTTGTCAATAAAATGTTGATACATAGATTGATGCTGTCATAGGTATTTTAAGCTGGAAGGGACCTAGGAGGTGATTTTCATTCAAAGCACCTAGGTGGCTGAGACCTCTGGTTGGGCTGGAGTTCATTTCCTTTGTTAAGTGGGTTCCTCTGTTTTAATTGGCATTGTTCTGATTAACCCTTATTTCTCTCTCTGAAAGGTAAGATGTCCGTTCTTTCTCAATCCCTTGATGTCAAGTAAAATAACCTCCATATTTTGAGTTTTTTTAATTTGTTAAGTGGAGAGAATGATGCCCTTTCTCAGCCTACTCTGGAAAGGGTGCTATTATAGGTGAATGCTATAAAAATATATCAAAAATGGGGGGGCAAGAGAAGAGTAGAAGGTCAAAACATCGTTTCGTATATTCTTGTTAACCTTTAGAAGTATTTTGACCATACTTTTTTTCCGAGTTTTCAGAACAACAGACATTGGGTCATTGGTTACCATCTATGCAGGTTTAGTGGGCTACCATCATTTTCATTAATGATACACTTTTTTTTTTTTTTTGCCAGAGCACATATGCTTGTAAGTAAACAAAAATCCTATCTAGAGGCAGTGAACAAATAGTTTGGTGAGCCTTGGACCTCCTGTAACTGTGAGAATGTTTATAGGTAATCTCTTGTTTATAGGAAATGCACAAAGTTGAGGAACTTTGGCCTTAGTAGTGGTGAGAAGTGGGACAAAGTAGGCAGGGTCTGTTGCTGGTTGGCTCACTTGATTAGAACAGTATGCTAATGGACCCAAGGTCACTGGGCCATCTGTGTGTGGGCCAGCCAGCTCTGCTCTGTGCAGACCTTGGCCAGGAGGCTGGTCAATGTGTGGCATTGGTCAGGAGGCTGAAGTAGATAGTGCAAATTCCTCACCAAACCCAGAAAAAGAACTCAAAACCTATGTCCTTTGGATAGTAGACTGGCTCTTAAATTTATAGGGATATCGTACACAACATTTAGAAATTTTGCCAGTTGTCTTAATTTTTTTTTTTCCTTATTAATAGTAAAATACGTGTGTATTGAGGATCCTAGGAAAGTACAAAAAAGTATAAGGAAGGAAACAAACATCACTTGTTACCCTATCCCAGTGCTGACATTTTGGGTTTTTCCATTCGGGATATTCTCATTCTTTGGCTTCCATGATATCGCACTCACCTGACTTTCTGATCTCTCTCTGACCCTAACCCTACATTTTCCTTTTCACCTTTTTTCCTTGGTTTGGTCCTTAAATGGGAGTATTCCTTAGCCCATTGTCTGGTTCTTTATTTCTTATGTCATGCACTCCCATGTATAGTGTTGTTCTGCACAGACTTCTGTCCTAAGCTCTAAATTCAAATATCCAAGTGTCCCCACCACCTCCAGTTCAACGTTTCCTGTGCACCTCAAACATAACATGTCCAGTAACTGGTTTCAGTATCCTCACCCCCAAAACGGACCCCCCTCCATGTCCCCCATCTCCGGGAGTCACCCTTCACCCGGGTGCCCAGCTCTTCCCTCTCACTTCCTAATGTTTCTCTCAAGTCTGTTGACTTCTGTCATCCTCCTTGCTACCTAGTTCAGGCCACCAGCAAAGCTTTCCTCCCTGCTGTACCATCTCTGAAGCCCCTTCCTGGCTCCAGCCTTGCCTCCCTTCAGTCCTTGCTCTTCAGGACAGTTAGAGTAACCTCACAAAATGTAAACGTGCTGTTATTCTCCTGCTTACAACCTTCGAGTGCACCCCCTCCCCAGATAACCTCATCTGGGATACTTTCTCTTGCAGGCTCTATGCTTCATTCATACTGAGCTTCACTTGCTTCTCTGATAATGTGCCATCCTCTATTCCATAAACATTTTATTGATTCCCTACCTGTCAGACACCAGGTTCTGGGAACATGCTTCAAGGTCTTAGATGAGGAGGGGTCAAGACAGACTTGAGGTGGGCTTGGCTGTAATGATTTGGTCTGTGGGAAAACCTGCGGCAGGAACAGTTAGCTGCCTGGTGTGTGGAAGACTGTGTGCACATGCTGTGGAAGTCACCGTGCAGTAAATAGTTGAGGTTGCTTTTCTGCTGGGCCTTGAAACTCCTTGGGAGAACTACGGGTGAAGCACCTGGTGCAGAACGGAAGACATCCTGATTTCTTCATCTAAAATACGTGCTTCTGAGGTTTGTCAGCCTGGTTTTGTGTTAGCTTTCTACTTAACAATCACTGGGTATAAGGCTAAATTTTGATGTAATGCAATGAGTTCCTTTTGTTAACATTCCAAGTCATGTTACATAGCCAATGTGGGGTTTTCAGAACTGGAAAATCCTTGAGAACCAGGCTAGTAGAAAGAGTGGTGTTTGTCGGGATATTCTAGAGACTTGTGGGTTGGAAGAGTACATATATAGTGGCCGTGCCCCCTGCTTCATCTTGGGTTTGTTTTGTATCTTCCTGGCCACAGAAACTAAACAAAATGATAAAGGGTAAAAAAAGGCCTCCATTTGTGGAGTTCATGTTTGTGTAAGCGTTAATCCATAGGAAATAGAATGTTCTTTGCACTCAAGTCTTAAAGATACACTCGCTTTGCCCTTGTGATGTTGTTTTTCCATTCTTGTTTTTCTTTTGGTGGGGAAAAGCTTGTTCTTCAAAGGGACAGACAACATCTTTTCACTTAATTTAAGAATACAGTAAAATCTTTTGATTGGGTCAGTGGTGACTGAATGGTTTGTTAAAATGTTTGAATATTTTATTGTCATATAAAAACAAAACAAAATATATCATAGTGACTGGGTATTTAAGCTTTTACCAGAATGTTTGAACACCGTCTGTTTTCTTTCTCACTGTCTGCACCTCACTGAATCTTCACTACTTAGTACCAGGTGACTGATACTGTCAGTGGCCGAAATCAACATGGAGCCTTCTCAGAAAACCTGTTTCTCATAAACTTTTTTTTCATTTACATTTTTTTTTTTATTGTGCTTAGGTGAAAGTTTACAGAGCAAATTAGTTTCCCATTCAATAATTTATACACAAATTGTTCCATGACATTGGTTGCAATCTCTGCAATGTGTCAGCACTCTCCCCAGTACCACCCTGAGTTCCCTGTTTCCGCTCATCTGGTTTTCCTGTCCCTTCCTGCCTTCTCATCTTTGCTTTTAGGCAAATGTTGCCCTTTTGGTCTCGTATTTGATTGTTCTAAGGAGGACTTTCATCACAGATGTTGTTGTTTATTTTATAGGCCTGTCTGTTATTTGGCTGAAATGCGCTCTCCAGGAGTGGCTTCATTATCTAAGTTAGAAAGGTGACCAAGGGCCACAGTCTTGAGGGCTCCTCCAGTCTCTATCAGACCAGTAAGTCTGGTGTTTTTTATGAATTTGGGTTTTGTTCTACATTTTTCTCCTGCTCTGTCCAGGACCTTCTACTGCGATCCTGATCACAGTGATTGGTAGTGGTAGCCGGGCACCATCTAGTTCTTCTGGTGTCAGACTACTGGAGGCTGTGGTTGTGTGGGCCATTAGTTCTTTGGACTAATTACTTCTTTGGGTCTTTGGTTTTCTTCACTCTCCTTTGCTCCAAATAGGAAAAGACCAGTAGTTGTATCTTAGATGGCCGCTCGGAAACTTTTAAGACCCCATATGCTACTCACCAAAGTAGAATGTAGAACATTGACTTTATGAGCTGTGTTTTGCCAATTGACCTAAATGTTCCCTGAGACTATGGTCCCCAGACCTCTTCTTTAGGAAGTTGCAAAGAACCATGAAGATCATCGCTCTTCATTTTTTATTTTCTTAAAAAAAAAAAAAATACAAAGTGGTAAGTACTTGTAATTGAAAAAATGTAAGTAATACAGAAGTCAATACAGCAAAAAGTGAAAATTCCCCCAGTGTCCTACCTGATCCACTCTGTCTTTCCCCAGACCATTTTCTATGCATTTATCTACCCCACTCCCGTGCCCCCCGCAAAAAAAACAAAACCAAATTGCCATTGAGCCAATTCCAACTCACAGCAACCCTGTAGGGCAGGGTAGAACTGCCCCATAACGTTTCCAAGAAGCGGCTGGTGGATTCGAACTGCTGACCTTTTGGTTAACAGCCAAGCTCTTAACCACTGCACCACCAGGGCTCTATTTACCTACTTATATGCAGATTAAAATGGTTTCTTACATTGATTCGCTCCCTGTTTTAATTAACAGTAAGACTTCGATCTTTCATGTCAGTATGTACAGCTGTAGCTTATTCATTTTAATAGCAACATAGTATTTCTTCGTGGGCTGTGCCATGACATATGTAACCATTTCCTACTGGTGAACATTTGGGCTGTTTTAGTATTTTTGTTCTTATAAATGCTATTGCAATAAACATTTACATATAAATCTTTGGGAACATGTGTAATGGTATTTCTAATAATGTAATGGAGTTGCATTTTAGGTATTCAACATATTAGAATTCAACCATAAGTATTCTTAAGTAATTAAAAATGTAAAATTTTATTTAGCACATGTATCCTTTATGATATATGTACATTGGTAAATATAATTTGTATTTATATGTATCCCCTTACAGATTTGAATAAATAAACCACGTATACTTGTGTGATATAAGGAATCTTTAAGGAAACTTTTTACCTTATGCCATTTCACAGTTTACTATTTAACACTAGAACTTATGTCTAATGCAAAAATTTCTGGAGAAAGAGTTATATGCATTTAATTTTTTTGATAGATAATGCTGAATTGATTGCTAAAAATACTTATCAACCTACAGTTCCATCAACAAGGTATTAGAGTGTCTATTTCTTCCTACTCTTTCAAACATTAGACGTTGTCTTTCTTACTCTGCTGTCATTGACTAGAAAAGGGCATTTAATTATTATTTTAATTTGCATTTTTATTAACAAAGTTGAACATTTTCGTTGTTCACTGGTTAGTTTTCAACAACTTCATTATTCTTTGTCTGATTTTCTACTAGGTTGTCTTTTTATTGATCTCTGGATGTTCTTTATATATTGTAAACATTGATTGTTTTGACTCTCCTGTATTTTAGAAGTATTTTCCCCAGTCTTTTCCTTGTCTTTTAAGAATAGGTTCGAACTGTCATTATTTTCTGTCAGTGTGTTTATCTACCTGGAAAATCTAAGATTATCAGTTGAAAAAAAAAAAAAACAAAAAACAAGAGATCTGATAATAAACTTAACTAAGGTGGCCAGAAAAGATAAACATACAAAATTGAAGGCCTTTTTAAAAATATATATATTAGCATAGGGAAGCAGTACTAATCAATTAAAAAACAATAAAAAGATACTGTTCTTGGCAGCAATAAAAAACTACAAATTTGCAAGAACTATATAAAGAATACTATATTCTGAAGGACATGAACAAATAGAGACAAACATATTCCTTGATAAGAATACTCAAGTATTGTAAAGTTGTCAGTTTTCTCCAAATTAATTTACAAATTAAATACAATGCCATTAAAAAGTTCAAAGCACTTTTAAAAGAACTTGACAAGCTTGCTCTAAAGTTCCACTGGATTTATATATAAAGCCAAGAAAATTTGGAAAAAGAACACTATGAAGGGAAGACTTTCCTTACCATATGTCAAAACCCACTTCAGAGCTACTGTTATAAAATAGTATACTGTTGTAGTTGAAAGAGACAAATCATTAAGTGAGGAAACAGGCCGACGAAGGTGAAAACCAAAACCAAAACTAAAACCGAAAATGACCTGCTTCAGGTCGTAAAGCTAGACAGAAACATTTTTCATGTGGGTATGTTGAAGTATTTCTCAGTTTCTGGACTGATGGTGTATGATTCTAGTTTTTGTCCAGGTTGGCGACTCCATTTGGGGATTTCTTGTTTTACTTACTAAAAAGTGTATTTTGGTAATATAGTATACAATATACCAAGTAGGATGCGCATAATATACTATGCATGCAGGAAATCAATTTACTGGGCCTTCACCTAGCATGACTAGAGGTAAGTAAAGGAAAATGCTAATGTAAACCTGGCAAGTAAGCACGTGTTTCATGTTCTGGCATTTTCCTTGTTAATGCTTCCTCCATTTCTTGTGCAGAATAGTTCAGAAGTGAAGGCAGAGGTGGGGAGTGAAGAGAGTCCCTCGGAGGAATAGCTAGCAAGCCAAAAAAACAAAACAAAACCCAAACCCACTGTCGTGGAGTCGATTCCTACTCATAGCGACCCTACAGGACAGAGTAGAACTTCCCTACAGGGTTTCCAAGGCTGTAATCTTTATGGAAGCCAACTCAGTCGCCACATCTTCCTCCTGAGGAGCTGCTGGTGAGTTCAAACCACCAACCTTTTGGTTCACAGCCGAGTGTTTTTATCACTGCGCCACTAAGACTCCTATACAGTGTCTAGGAACAGTGGTTGGAAAAGGACTGGTATAGAAATTTGGAAACAAATTGAAAGACTAGTTAGTTCTTTCCTGACATTGTGAGTTAAAAGTTGAAAATATTTATCTGTTTGAACTTATCAAAATGGCAACTTTTGATTTATTTTCCTCCTGTACTTTAAATGTGTACTGAATTATGAAGATGAGTGAAGAATTCAGGGATGGAAGGGGATTTAAAACTCGTGTGTAGTTACGTGAAAATTCGGCAGAATTTGTTCTGATTTTCGTAGTGTTTCTTTAAGCGCAGCTGAGCTGGTCAGCTGGGGAACCTCTTGTTTAGCAAACTTGATAGCATCTAGGGTGGAGCTAAGGGGGGAAACTTGTTTAATCACACACTCACCAGCTTCCTGGCATGAAGAAAATTAGCACCAGACAGCAGCTAGCAGGCTAATTTAACTTTAATTCTGGACAGGCAAATCTGCAGCAATCATTTCTTAAAGTAAAATCCTTAAATAAAATGAAGGAATTATATGACTTCCTCTTTCTGGTGATGTTTTCCTGAATACAGTGTTTTTCTTGTTTTGTCCTTTTTTTTTTGGTATGTGTGTGTTTCCCATAAAAATCACTTAGAGTTCAAATGTCACATCCAAATACTATATTTAACTCGTTGCCATCGAGTCGATTCTGACTCATAGCGGACCCAACAGGACAGAGTAGAACTGCCCCATAGGGTTTCAAGGAGTGGCTGGTGAATTCAAACTGCTGACCTTTTGATTAGCAGCCTGAGCTCTTAACCACTGTGCCACCAGTATTCTTACATTTGAAAGCACAACATCAAGTAAATTATTTTTTAAAAATTTACTGGGCACCTAGTATATGCCAGGCACTTTATTGATGGTGGGTGCCGTCAAGTTGATTCGGACTTATAGTGACCCCATGTGTGACAAAGTAGAACTGCCCTATAGGGTTTTCTTGGCTGTAATCTTTATGGAAGCAGATCACCAGGTCTTTATCCCGTGGAGCCCCGCTGGAAACCGCCAATCTTTCAGTTAGCACTAAGCACTTAACCCTTGCACCACCAAACACTCCAATGCCCTTAAACAGCTTATGAGCTATGTGGAAAGATAAATAAAAGGTTAAAAAAAACCTGTTGTCATCGAGTCAGCAACCCTATAGAACAATCGAACTGCCCCTAAGGTTTCCAAGGAGCAGCTGGTGGATTCGAACTGCTGACCTTTTGGTTAGCAGCCAAACTCTTTTAATCATTGTGCCACAAGGGCTCCAAAGACAAGGTTAGAAAAGGGTAATTGCTATCTATCACAGATGAGAATAAACTAGTAACTGGGTAGGGGACTGAAGAAAGGTTCTTACGAGCAGTAACATTTGGGCTGGAATGTATAGGATTATCTACTGTTATTTTATACACAAATCTAGGCTTTGTTTAGACATGATAGTGTTCAGCGGTACTTCCTTCATAGACCTTACAGTGTACAAGAGAAACCCAAATGTCTATTTCTGAACAAATTTAAACAGAAATATCTGAGGGTATTCGGAAACTTGGGGTTATTGCCTTCATTTTTTTCTTATGTGAACATCGAGGACCTCATCACACCCAGGAAGTCGTGGGAAAAATACGGAAAAAATGCACCTTAAAAAAAGGAGAGAAATATCATTTCTTAATGAATGGTATTGAGTGGATGTGTTTGACTGAAGCAAAACTGCATTTTAAATAAATATTTGTTCATGTCTAGTGTTTGTGTTAGGGAAACTTAGTAAAGCGGGAAATCCTATTCAGTGCAGAAAGTCCCTTTCAAATTTGCAATAATCTTTCATTTTGTAGGTAATCCGTTGCCATAGCGACCCTGTAGGACAGAGTAGAACTGCTCCATAAGGCTTCCAAGGAATGGCTGGTAGATTCGAACTGCTGGCCTTTTGGTTACCAGCCGAGCTCTTAACCACTGCACCACCAGGGCTCCATTTTGTAGGTAGAGGTCATCAGTCTGTCAGTTTAAACTACCCAGCGTAGGGTTGAGAACTAGGACCTGGCACTTGGGTCTCTAGCAGTTGAAATGCGTGTTGGGAATTCCATGCCCTAGACCTCCTGCGTTATGTTAGAAGGGGAGCTGAGCAGCCTCACTCAGGGCCTGTTTACTCTGGGCACTGAATCCTCATAGGCTTTGTTATCTGATTTCCCGGCCTAGCCAGCCTACCAGTCCCCTGCCCACCAATGTCTTACCAGGGCTCTCTTCTAGTCTTACTCAGACCGTAGATCCAGACTCTCAAACATCTGTAATATTTGTCCCTTATCTCTTTGTTCTTGCGCCCGTCACCTTGTGGATATTTATAAGTCACCAGTTCTGCTTTCCTTTGAAGACCTGTCTGGCAGGGCTTGGCACCTCTTTCCTCTTTTGTGTGTGTCAGCCTGGTTGCCTAGCTACAGCCTGAGGGGAGCTAGTGAGGGCTGGTCTGGAAGGGAAGTCTGGGAGAAGTTTAAATTTAAAAAACCAAACAAAATCAGTTGCTGTCCAGTCGATTCTGACTTGTGGCAACCCCATGTGTGTCAAGTAGAACTGTGCTCCGTAGGGTTTTCATAGCTGTGGCCTTTCAGATTTCCGGGCCTTTCTTCTGAGATTCCTCTGGGTGGGTTCAAACCACCATCCTTTTGGTTAATAGCCTTGAGCTTAACCACTTGCATCACCCAAGGGTCTTCACTGTTGCAGAAATGGCCATTTTTCTTGCATTTCTTTATTGTATCCTTTCTCTTTTCTTGCCTCTCTTTTAGTCCTCTGTTTCTGCTCACATCTCAGACCTGCAAAGAGTGGTCCAGGCCTCCTGGTACTCAGTGGGACCAAAGAATCTTCTGGGTAAATTGGTGCGGAGTTGGGGAGGGGCACATCCTGGAAAGAGTAAATTTTAGTTTAGTTTTTCAGAGGCAAGTCACGTGGGTCAGTTAAGTGGAGAGCAGGTTCCTTCTCTGAGGAAGAAAGGCATGATGGTAAAGAGTTTTAAACGGGGTCTGCTTTCAGAAAATTTGGATGAGCATTTTACCTCCTCATAGCTAAGTCCGTGGACTTTGGAGTCAACCAGTGTAGATTTTGAATCCTGGTCCTCACCTATTAGCTGTGTTATCTTGAAGTTACTTAATTTCTCTGTGGCTGGTTCTTCCTGTATAAATTCAGAATAACAAAATCTCCAACATAGGGTTGTTATACGGATTGTAGCAGTCAATTATAGAGATAATGCCTCAATAGAATTTAAATAATGTGCTCAACAAGTGTAAATTATTATTATTATTAAGAAAGGGATATAATTGAGAATTGAGTCCCTGGGCCGTGTAAACGGTTAAGGCTCGAATACTAACCTGAAAAGTTGATAGTTTAAACCCACCCAGAGGTGCTTTGGGAGACAGGCCTGGCGATTTGCTTCTGAAAGACCTCAGCCTTGAAAACGCTGTGGAGCCCCCACACAGTTCTACTCTAACACACATGGGGTCGCCATGAGTCGGAATTGACTCGACAACAACGACATCATTGAGAAATTGAATGAGGTCAGATATACCAGTCCAAGAAGCCCAGGTTTTGTGACGCTGGAAATTAGGTATATACCCTGCCCTTCCACTTGCTGGCTGGGTGCCATTATCCTCTCTAAACGTTAGTTTCTTCATCTACCTGTAAGAAGAGCATGATAATGATTGTGCCTACTTCATGGAGTCATTGTAAGGATTAAAGAAAATATTGTATATAAAAAATGTGGCACAGTGTCTGTCACAGAATTTGGGCTAGAAAGGAAGCTATTATTTTTACTTCATAGTAACCTTTAAGGCGCAGTTCATAACCCACTGAAAGAGTAATATACTAGCAATAACAATTAGGTTATTTTGCTTTATGGCCTTTGAAACATGGCTGCTCTATTTCCAAAATTTTTTTATACCTTTGCATTATTTTATTTTTCTAGAACACACACACACAAGTCCATTATTAAGTATTAACTCTTTACTCCGTTATTACTTTTGTAGAGATTTCCATCTTCCTTCAGAATCTAAGACTGGGTTACTCAATGTCTTGCGATATATACAAGCGTGAGTCCTGATCTGTCACTGTTCTCTGTACCTGCGATTTAAATATGTATTATAAATGTAGATTAATTGTAAGGTTTACTCTTTATCCTCAGTTTCTAGCAGTGTGATTAACATGTGGTAGGAGCTCAGTTAATGGCTCTTTAACTAAATTTGATTTCCCTGTCTTTTTTATTTTTCCTTCCATCAACAAACTCTTTGCACTATAGTGATTATTTTTGGTGTTTTATTTCACAGTTGAACACTACTCAGATTAACTCTGCGTGTTAGCCTGTTCCTGAACATGCTTTTTCTTTTATCAGTTTTGTTGAAATAGCTACTTTCCTTGACCAAGAAATTTTGGTAAGAATTAGATAGTACATCTGTCACTAACAATGGTCCAGACACTGTTCTAAACATTTTACAAACATTAACTTAATGAGTTCTCATAATATTACTATGGGGAGGTACAACTGTTATCCCATTTTATAGATGAAGAAACCACAGTGCAGAGAGGGTGAGTAACTTGCCCAAGCACACACAGCTCATCTGTCTCATAAAGCTGGCCTTTGAGCCCGGCAGACGCTGATTCCGGTGATGGTTTTCTTAACCACTGCTCTGCTCCCCGCCGCCAAGAATGTGCCAGAAGGCTTCTCTCCTGTTTCTTTCCTGAAAAGTTACTTATATCCCTTTGACTTGTACACTACTTTAAAGAAGGCAGCTTGGAGTTAAGCAGCGGCTGAGTGAAGTCTGGCGATTGGAGAATCATGTTACGTGGAAGACATATTACATGAAGTTGATGACACGTCTGTTCGATATGCATGTTCTACCAGTGGACCCAATTGCCAGTCTCTTATAAGGTTTCTTGTGTTCAGATTCCTTGGTGATTATTTTTCCTTAGGGAGCAGTCATCCTTTTAATCTTGTGGTAGAAAATTAAAGTGAGTTTCACTAAAGTGTGGTTCATTTTAAGTTTTCTTTTAAATATTAGTTTAGAGAAGTTAATTAAGTACCTGACCTATGAGTCTGGCTTCTTGAATTTCTCTGATGTTTTCACTGTTTAGAAGGAAGGCTTTCCTTAGGAGAATTAGATTGACATATTGGAGGAGATTATACCTTATCTTCGAAACCTTGGTGGCGTAGTGGTTAAAAGCTTATGGCTGTTAACCAAAAGGTCGGCAGTTCGAATCCACCAGCTGCTCCTTGGAAACCCTATGGGGCAGTTATACTCTGTCCTGGAGGGTCGCTGTGAGTTGGAATTGACTCAACGACCAACGGGTTATACCTTATCTTACTGGCAAATCATGAACATTTGGAGTCCTGGATAAATAGACCAAAAAAAAAAAAACCATTGCCATTGAGTTGATTCCAGCTCATAGTGACCCTACAGGGCAGAGTAGAACTGCCCCAGAGGGTTTCCAAGGAGCAGCTGGTGGATTTGAACTGCTGACCATTTGGTTAGCAGCCAAGCTCTTAACCACTGTGCTACCAGGGCTCCAGATAGACGGCAGGTTTGCATAATATGACCTGAATAAAGTTAGGCAAACATTGCTATCTTAGATCTTCAGGGCTTTTGAACAGAGTCTGAAGCTAGAGTGTTTGTCATAGTTTCAGGCAATGCCCAAGAAGGAGGGCGAACCTTCTCATTTTGCTTGCTGTGATTTTTCGTTTATAGTGTCTCAGTTACCCCAGGTGTTGTAAGCAGGTCTCCTTCAGATCTGAACCCCTGCTGAGAATTTGCATTTCTAACAAGTCCCCAGGAGATGCTAATGCTGCTGGTTAGGGGCCACTTCTGAGAACCACTAGTAGAGCAACCAAACCAAACCCACTGCCATCGAGTCAGTTCCCACTCATAGCGACCCACAGGGTTTCCAAGGCTGCAACCTCTATGGAAGCAGACTGCCATATAGTTCTCCCGTGGAGCCACTGGTGGTTTCAGACCGCCTACCTTTCAGTTAGCAGTTGATCGCTTTAACCACTGTGCCACCAGGGCTCCTTACTCGTAGAGCAGTAGTTCTCAAAATTTATTATACATAAGAATCACCTGGGTATCTTGTTAAAATGTAGGTTCTGATTCAGTATATCTGGGGTGGAAATGCAAATTCTCAGCAGGGATTGGAACCAGGTTATAAATTGCATGAAAGTCTGGCTCCGAGCCTGCTTGAAGGCAGTCATTGTTAACATTTTTTGAGGTCACTGATCCCTTTGAGAATGTGATAATACTTAACGAGCACACACATACATATACACACATGCTGGTTTATTCATAACCCCTTAAGGCCTGCGAACCTAGGCTTTAGAACATATGGCAGTTAATCATGGGGGCCCGTGTATCACCCCCTCCCCAGTGCATTTCTGTGTCCTGTCCTCTGCCCAAATGGCCTGGCTCTAAAATTCAGCTAACTAGTGTGTTTATTATATTTATATTCTTGTTCACCCCCCTAGCAACACCCTAGGACTATTTATGTTTTAAAGTCTTCCTAAACCTCATGAGGGAAGAAAAAACATCCCTGCAAACTCCATGAGGAAACGCTGGTGGCACAGTGGTTAAGAGCTATGGCTGCTAACCATAAAGGTCGGCAGTTCGAGTCCACCAGCCGCTCTTTGGAAGCCCTATGGGGCGGTTCTGTTCTGTCCTATAGGGTCAGTATGAGTTTTTGTTTAAACTCCACGAGCTGTCATTTCAAGAGGCAGCTGTAAAGTCGACCTGCTTTCCTTTCACCACTAGCCAAATAGGAATTGATGCAGACAGGGGCCCGGTTAGCTGGACTGCAAAACCAACCCAATTCTGTCCCTTCTCTCCTCCTGTCCCCTCCTGCCACACTGAATTCCCCATGCTCACTCACCTTCATGTACTTTGGCACACGCTGTTCTCTACCTGGAATGCCCCTCCTTTCTTCCTCCCCCCGAGGAATGCCTGCTCATCTTTCAGTGCCCAGCTCAGATAGAAGCCCTGCTGAACTCCCTGGCAGCCTCCCTCTCCTCCTCTCGGTTTCCGTAGTAATTTTTAAAGGCCTTCGTTACAGCACACATATCATGTTGTAATTATTTTCTTAAATATTTGGCAGACTTCACCTACTATAAACCAATGGCTTGTCTTAAGCATCTTTGATCACCCAGCAAGGTGTCAGGTGCTAGATATGTTTGCTATCCAGAGTTTTAAACAAGTGGGTTGTGGGGTTACACGGCTGGGAATCATATTCTGACTTGGGTAAATGACTTTGTCTCTTTGTGCCTTCCTTTTCTTCATTGGTAGCCTGACATGTGCCTGACAGCATGGTAAAATATTCAGTAAATTCCAACTGTTGTTGATATTTAAGCATAACATTAAAAAAAACCAGTTGCCATTGAGTTGATTCTGACTCATGGTGCCCCTATGTGTGTCAGAGTAGAACTGTGCTCCATAGGGTTTTCAATGGCTGATTTTTCAAAAGTAGATTGCCAGGCCTTTCTTCCATGGCACCTCTGGGTGGACTCAAACCTCCATATTTGCAGTTAGCACCCGAGGGCGTTTTGTGCCACCCAGGGACTTCATAACACTAAGCCGTGTTATTACTGAGTGAATGAAAAACTCTTTAAAAAAAAAAATCCAGCATAATTGGAGATAACATTATTTAGACTTTCAGAAATTTCGTCAGTTCTGTATTGTCCAAGTTTAAATCCCTGCAGAAATAAAAAAACAGATAAATCTTAATATTTATAGAGCACCCAGGGAGGCTTGGTTGGACATTCTCTCTTCAATCTACCATCCATTTCTTTGTATTATTGTTAACTGTCATCTGTGTGAGGGTTGTAAGTTATTAAGAGGTACGATCTATGGGTGTATTAGGCTTTTTTAAAGGGGGAGGAAATACAATGTGTACTATTTTAATGGTATGATTTAAGTGTCTTCAAAACCTTGTGTTTTTCAAATCGTTTTCCAGAGCAGTTGGAGCAAGCCCTGTGGAGTGGAGTGGTTCACCGCTACCCGTAGCTCCACTACTAACATTCAGCCCATAGGAATCCACGAGAAACAGTTAATCACAAAAGCATTTGCTTCTGTTGTGGTGAGAAGAAAAGTATTGTTGAAGGAACTCTTTTCTTAGTGTATTTTATTTGTAGGCAGGATAGAG
>NW_004444045.1:1375656-1376868 GCF_000243295.1 Trichechus manatus latirostris
TAACCAGTTCTAGCACAGTAGGTCTTAAATGCAATTGGATCTTCAAGTCACCGAGCAATATCCTTTCATCAACTTCTTTGCAAGCTTTTCTTTTATGTTTTGACTTTTCGGTGTCTCTGGGGTTTCTAAACTCAGCAGTGCGGTACACTGTGCACCTGTCTCCAGGTTTCCATGTTTTAAAAATGGTGTATATACATTTGCTGTTGTTTCCTTTTTCAAAATGTATATCAATTTGTGGTTTTTATTTTTCAGGTGAAAGGGGAGAGTGCTTTAAATGAAATTAAATAATTGTATTGAAAAAATTCAATGTCTAGGCCTTAGTAATTTACATTTATAGAAAAATACTTTTAGTTGTGGCTATATGGTTATAGAATCTATACTTAAATGTGGCAAGTTTTTAAAATCTCAAACCACATAGGCCCTTTGCCCCTGTTGGCAATGTAGGAGATAATCATCCCAATAAATAAATAAACCGGTTGCTATCGAGTCAATTGTGACTCATGGTGACCCTATGGGACAGAGTAGAACTGCCAAGCTTTTGGTTAGCAGCTGAGCTCTTAACCACTGCGCCACCAGGGCTCCAGGAGAGAATCATACTGCTTACTATATACATGTAGTATCTCTGTCAGAGAAGAAACACGTTGTTTGTCTTCATTCTATTCTGTAATGTGGAGCGAGGTATTTGAGAGCTCAAAGCAAAGGAGAGGCTTCATTTTCATTGTGCATATTCTTGAAATGTACTTATTTGGTACTTTTTTCACATCTTATAAAGGAAACCAATCTTTCAGGGAGTTATTTTATAACTTTAGCTCCATTCCTCAAAGTACCGTGGAATGTATATCATATCAAAGAACAAAAACACAATAATGAAAGCATTTGGAAAATTAAGTAGTAGTTACAATGCTATATGAAGAGAGTTTTGCTTGAGTTCCTACAAGCTTATCTCAGTTATTAATTAGATATGGTGGAGTAATCATGCAGCAGTCCTTTTTATATGTGTCTGTGTATATAATACTTGGAGGGACGTGTACCAACACCATACTTAGAGTTTCTCCCAAAGGCCAAAACTGTAGCCTCAGCCACCTTCATTTCTCTACTTTGACATAGATGAAAGTGCTATGAATTTTTAAAACACCTGCCTCATCGTTCATTTCTTCCAAAAATATATATTAAATACCTACTATGTGTTAGAACTGTGCAAGCTGCTGAACA
>NW_004444045.1:1376968-1378261 GCF_000243295.1 Trichechus manatus latirostris
TTAACCACTGCGCCACCCAGGCTGGTAAAAAGTGAAGCAGATGATTACAGTGTAGTAGAATAAGTAATTATTTGTGGGTCTGATTTAGTTTTCATGTATAAATTAAAGTGGTTTTTAAATGAACGCTTTAGTAATGTCAGTCACTTGAATTTCCTTGAATTGAATAGGAGAGGAAGGTGTAGGATTACAGTAAGTTCACTGGGAATTGTACATTATACTCTAGACACAGCTTGGGGGAGTATATGGTATAACTGGCATAAGTTTGCACATAGTATACTTGGGAGTCCCTGGGTGGTGCGAAGGGTTAACTGCGCTCAGCTGCTAACCAGAAGGTTGGACGTTTGAGTCCACCCAGAGGTGCGTTGGAAGGAAAATCCTGGCAGTCTACTTGTAAAAAATGAACCATTGAAAACCCTATGGAGAACTTAACAACAAAAAGACAAACAGCCCAATCAAAAAATGGGCAAAGGACTTGAATAGACATTTCACCAAAAAGGACTTTCAGATGGCCACCAAACACATGAAAAGATGCTCAGCGTCATTAACCATCAGAGAGATGCAAATCAAAACCACAGTGAAATACCATTTCACTCTGACTAGGATGGCTAAGAGTAAAAAAAAAAAAGAAAATAGCAAATGTTGGCAAGGATGTGGGGAAATTGGAACCCTTATGCATTCATTATACAGTCGTGGAAAACAATGTGGTTGTTCCTCAAAAACCTAAAAGTAGACCTTCCATATGACCTAGCAATTCCACTCCTAGGTATATACCCAAAAGACTTGAAAGCAGAGACTCAGAGACTAGTATACCAGTGTTCATTGCAGCTCTATTCACAATAGCCAAAAGGTAGAAACAACCTAAATGCCCATCAGTGGATGAATGGATAAACCAAATGTAGTACATACGTACAATGGAATATTAGCCAGTAAGAGAAATGAAGTCTTGATACATCCTACAGTATGGATAGAGATTGAAGACATTATGCCCAGTGAAATAAGTTAGTCACAAAAGGACAAATATTGTATGGCCTCACTTATATAAAAAGATAAGAACAGTCACATGTATAGAGGACAAAGTTTATTAGTGGTTGCCAGAAGCAGGAGGGAGGGACAAAGAAGGGGTTATTGCTTATGGAGCACTGGGTTTCCATTTATGGTGATGAAAAAGTCACATTGATTAAAGTAGGGTTGCACAGCCGATTAATGTAACTGTTGTCAATAAGTTGTACACTTGTAAAAAGTTGGATTGACAAAAGTTGTGTGATAGATAGATTTACAACAACTACCCCCCCC
>NW_004444045.1:1379135-1400498 GCF_000243295.1 Trichechus manatus latirostris
CTGGTGAACCCCTGAAACTATTGCCCTGAGATAATCTTTAAGCCTTAAACTAAAAATATCCCCTAAATCTTCTTAACACCATAGTCTAGGTTAACTAGTAAGAATGTCTGCCTTGAGCATTGTGCTCTTTTATGATCTATCTATATGCGATGAAATTGAACATCAACTTGAAAGATTAGATAGGAAATTTAGGGAGGGGGGCAGTGAGTTTATGTTAATTGGAGAGGAACAACTCAGAAAAGGAGGGTGAGAATGGTTGTACAGCTTGAAGAATGTAATCAAGATCACTGACTTTACATGCAGAAATTGTTGAATTGGTGTATGTCCTGTTGTGTATATTCTCAACAACCCCTGAAAATAAAATAAATTATTAAAATAATAAAGGAACTTCAAAAAAAAAAAGGAGGGAAAAAAAATCCTACAGAACACAGTCTTACTGTGACACACACGGGTTGCCATGAGTCGGAATCCACTCAATGGTAACTGGTTAACTGGTATCAGTATACTTATTGCTGGTTATTTGGTTTTGTATGTGAAAGTTTAACCTTTGAATTTCCCTTCCAAAAAACAACTTTCCTCTTAACCAACCCTAAAAAAAGGTGAAAGAAGCCCGGAACTGGTTAAAAAAAACGAACCCCCAATCAAAAGGAAATAAGGTTTCTCCACTATCTGATGAGACACTCTGAGCCTTTGGTTAGATGGAGGACTTCAGAGAAGTTATCCCTGCATTTCATTTGCATTGTGTTTTTAATCTTATGCAAGAAATGTATATCAGGTCCTATGAGTCCTGGGGAGCCCAGGTGGCAGAGTAGTTAAGCATTCAGCGGCTAACTGAAAGGTTGGCAGCTGGAATCCACTAGCCGCTCCTTGGAAACCGAATAGGGGCAGTTCTACTCTGTCCTATAGGGTTACTATCAGTTGGGATCGACTCCATGGCTGTGGGTTTGGTTGTTGTTGTGTTTGTTTTTTAATGAGCCCTGGTGTCACAATGGTTAGCGCTTGGCTGCTGACTGAAAGGTTTTCGGTATGAACCCACCAGCAGCTCCGAGGGAGAAAGATTGGCAGTCTGCTTCCGTGAAGATTTACAGCCTTTGAAAACCCTATCGAAGGAGTTCTAGTCTGTCCTATAGGGTCACTGTGAGTTGAAATCAACTTGATAGCAATGGATTTAGGATTTTTTAGTTATGGTACAATAAAGGAGCCCTGCTGGTGCCATAGTTACGCACTTGGCTGCTAACCAAAAGGTCAGCTGTGAGGTAGAAATGACCTGGCCATCTGCTTCGGTAAAGATTACAGACTGGAAAGCCCGAAGAGGCAGTTCTACCCTGTCCTGCAGGGTTGCCGTGAGTTGGAATGGATTCGAGGGCACACAACAATGACACTGTTGTAAGAATTCTGTGTAGCAATGGTGCCATACTGGCGACAGAGGTGCTCTTGACTTCTTTTAGTGCCTCTGGGCTCCTGGTGCAAAGAGATGCTTAAATCTTTCCTTGAGTGGAATGTTTTCATCCCTCGGGAATTAACTATCTCAGCTTGTGTCATTTACCAGTTTTACCTTCCTGTCAGCCTCACCACTTCCTTAGTTTCTGTGATTGCGGAAGGGCTAGCTCCATGAAGTAACTGGTTGGTTAAAGTCAGTTAGCTGCCATCAGGTTGGCCCCCAACTCATGGTGACCCCATGCACAGTGGAACAAAATACCACTCAGTGCTGTGCCATCTGCATGATTGGACTGTTGTGATGCGTGGGGTTTTCATTGGCTGATTTTCAGAAGTAGCTCACCAGGCCTTTCTTCCTAGTCTGTCTTAGCCTGGAAGCTCCACTGAAACCTGTTAGCATCACAGCAATACACAAGCCTCCACTGATAGACAGGTGGTGGCTGTGCATGATGTGCGTTGGTCTCCTGCCTGGAACCATACCAACTGTCTTAACTGACCCACTGTTTCCCCTAAAGTCAGACAAGCTTCATTAATAGAATGTGGCATGCAGGTTTATAATAGTTTAAGATCAGAGTAATAGTTATTTTAATGAAACCAAGTCCTGCTTCTGGCTCATTCATATAACATAGCAACAGTTTAAGTTTATTATTTGAGGCTTTATTCTTGTTAGGACAAGGCAAGGAATAAATAAATAAACAAATGGAAAAAGATCATTACACAGTTGTTTTCTCTCTGCCTAAACTGCAACATAAAAACAATAAAAGAAAAACTCTAGTTTAGACATTTCATTGACCCAAGAAAAGTCACACAAGCTCCCTAAAACACATTTTATTTGAAAAAAATTACACTTTCCTTGAGTCTTCCCATATGGAACATTCAATAGAAATCGAGTGCAAGCGTCTACTTCTAAAATGATGATGTCTTTTCCCTAAGAATAGCCCCTTCTTTCAGTATAGAAACCAGATAAGCTGTCATCCAGTGATCCAAATAGCCAGCGGCCTCCCCCACCCCCACACCCCTAAACTTGACTAACAACACAGCAATATAATTTTACCGTTTAAAACTTGGCTGACCCAAACATGAACTTTCAAAGAAAACAAGAGTCATTACGAAAAGAGATTCCATTTCTTCCCGGGGCCTAATTTAAGATGACTTTCTGAAACTTTGAAAAAACTTACCCTTCCAATGGCAGCTTAATTGCAAAACAAAATAAACACGCACCAGGGAGGCAGAATATAGAGTTCCCTATGCCTGGAATTTAAAATACCTTTTTTTCAGGGGTGAGTTTTCAATTTCTAGGCTTACCATACATAGTTTGTCATAATTTCTCAGGTTCCATCTGAAGATTCTACTCTATTTACAGTGAATTGGTTTATGAATAATTGTAATTCTATAAAACTTCAGTTCTTAATTTGCCTTAGTCTTCCCATAATACTTCTCTATTCCACATGCTTTGATATTCATAACCTGTGAGTGATGAGGAGCCCTGGTGTACAGTGGTTAAGAACTTGGCTTCCAACCAAAAGGTCAGCAGTTCGAACCCACCAGCCCCTCCTTGGAAACCCTATGGGGCAGTTCTGCTCCATCCTGTAGGTTTGCCATGTGTCAGAATCCACTCTGTGGTAATGGGTTTGGGTTTGTGAGTGATGACGTCAGGGCACTAATTCTGGTGGCCTGGGTTCTAAGCTCTTGCTCTTTGCCATGAACCATACCACGGCTTTTACTGTTTATGCCTCTTTCAAACATGTGTACAGGTGGTACTAGAAACCTGGAACATTTCCATAAGATGTTGTTTAAGGTGGTCTAGCAGAGAGAACACAGGCTTTGTGGTCATGCAAGCCAGGAGTTTAAATCCAGACTGTGCCTTTGAGGCTTTGTCTTTGGGCAAAGATGGGGATAATTATACCTGCCATGGCAGAATCTCTAGGATGACTACGTATTGTATGTATAGTGTTTGATCGCCTGCTGGTACATAGTAGGAATTCCTAAAATGGTAGCCGTTCTGATTATAATTATTGACATGACCTAGAACTCCTATGTCTTGACTGTTGTTATGTAAGTGATGGTTGGAGCCCTGGTGGCACGGTAGTTAAGAGCTCAGCTGCTGACCAAAAGTTCGGCAGTTCGAATCCACCAGCCGCTCCTTGGAAACCCTATGGCGCAGTTCTACTCTGTCCTTTAGGTTTGCTGTACGTCAGAATCCACTGTATGGCAACACCTTTGGTTTTTTTGTAAGTGATCATTTCAAATATGGTTATTCAGGAATAAAATGGCTAAGCAATAATTAATCCTAAACCAAGACAGTGACTTCTGAGGTGATTGTGTAGCTGTAAAATGAGGCTGCCATACTAGTTGGTTTAATTACCTTCTAACACTGGAATTCTGCCATCGGTATTAAGTCCAGTGATAGAACCGGGATCTTTTAATTTCCACAACCCCTAGGAAATTAGGTGTATCAAAGATTGTTACGTGAGAGCAGGGGTAAGAGAGTTACACTATCAGAGAGGTCTTTTGTGTCCAGTAAGAACACGAAACTAAGTCAGTGTCCATTCAGTCATATTTGCAAATAAATAAATTTCCTCTCACAGCACACATGCACGCTACTTTTTAGTTTCCTGAGTATAATTTTTTTTTTTTAATTGGTGAGCAGTTTGTGGAATTCCACTTCACCAGCTAGCTGGTAAGACTTTTGTGGGACAAGGAAAGGAACACGCCACTGTCCGCAAGGAATTGACAGCCTGTCCTAAGCTGAATGATACAAAATGAAAAGGGTGCTGAGACATGTTCCTGAGGGAGGAACTTCCAAAGAAGACATACACGGTTACCAATTCCGTGTGGAGGCACAGAACTAGAATAGATGCTCTCTGCAGGCCTCTCTAGGCTCATTGCCCTTTGGTTGGTTAAATTTGTAATTTTCAGTGGTACTAGTTATTTTGTGGTAAACCAAAATCCAAACCTCGACTCATAGAGACCCTACAGGACAGAGTAGAACTGCCCCATAGGATTTCCAAGGGCTGAATCTTTACGGATGCCGACTGCCACGTTTCTCCGGCAGAGCGGCTGGTGGGTTTGAACGTCCGACTTTTCTGTTAACAGCCAAGCACTTAACCACTGCACCACCAGGTCTCCTTTATTTTATGGTACTTGTGCTTGATATAAATTGAAAGCCCTTTCTGATAATTTATAATTATATTCAAATCAATAATCTTCATGTGGCAATGGGTACTGTGTTGGTGACAGATAGCTTAGAGGAAAGACACTGGAGCCAGTGGGAGTATGTGTGTGAGAGAGAGAAGAGAGTGTGTTGGAGTGACAAGTTAGGGAAAACTCTATATCAAGAATAATCTTGAAAAGTGTTCAAAGATAAGTTGGTGACTGAGAGAAAAAGAAACTGTTTTATTACATTATAGAGATCCAGCAATGTATTGACCAGAGATATAACTTTTTTTTTTTTGGAAATATGGTAAATATAGGGAGGGAACAACAATTTTTCTGACATCTCCTTTAAGTCTTATTTGGAATTTAGTTCCAATTATGGTCCACTTTCTCTTTTGAAGAAAATAACTGTCATTTCTTAGAGTAACTACTTCAGCCTCAAAGCAGGCCTTCTTTTCACTTTTCCTAGCCCCTAAATATTTCCTGTTGCCCTGGAGCCTTGGGATGGTTATTCACTCCATACACTCCTGTGACTTCCATGCGTGGTACTTGTTGGATGGCTACATAATTAATCTGCTCCTTCTACATACAGGGCAGCTCGTCAGATATTTAATATGTGCTGTCAGTTTCTCCTGAGCTTTGGTTTTTTCCCTTCAGGCTAAAGATATCTGTTTTCTTCCATCATTTTTATATGCCATAGTTTCCAGTTTCCTTGCTGACCTGAATGCTCTTTGCTGAATCTCCTCCTTGCCAGTCTTCTGTTGGGATTTTGTGCTTTGAGGGTGGTGCTATCAGATTCCTGTTTCGAAATACTCTTGTTGCTTAGGACTGCCTTAGTTTTCCCAACACCTGTGACGCTGTTTCCCTACTTCTTCAAGATGGGGGTATGTGGTTTGCTACAGCTTGCTGGTGCCCTTAAATCTTCATGTCCTGTTAAGACTTGCTAGTTTTTTGTTCTAATAGTGGATGCTTTAAAAGAAAGATATGGATTCATCGTGTTGAGAAATTCATAGATTTGGATTTTGTACTAGCAGAGGTCCTTGCTCATGGGCACTTAATAAATGTTTCCTGAATGCAATTGAATAATGAACCTTTAAATGTTTACACTCCCGTGTCATGATATGTGTAGCAATTTGACCTAGAGTTGTCAGGATTATAGGTCAAAACATTAAAATTGATCTTTTTGGAGGCTGCCATTTGGAAAAACAAGTTCACTTTTCAAAATCTTTTTGTATTGAACTCTTTGTTTGAAAGTTTTATTTTAAAAAACAAAGCAAAACACTTGTTTTCACTTAGAAGATGGTTTATCTATTATGCAAGTTTGTCTTAGATCACAGTTGTAGATACTTATTGTTTATTAATTCATTCCCATCTTCCTTTTGCCTCACTGATAAATAACCTGGTGGCTTTTATAAAATAACAGTTAATCAACAGAGTTCTCTAAATAATATAATCTGTAAAGTTACTGAGCCAACTTCTTGTCTTCTTTCCAAGTTTTAGGATGGTCACAGTAACTTTATCAGATAAAGAGTATAACTAAATGAACTTGTTATTCCAGTCATCTCTTTACAGTGGAAACTGACAATAAGTACAACCAGAAGTATATGGTGGTCATTAGCGCACAGAGTAAGGAAAATGGTAGCCGCCAAGAATGTCATTTACCAGAAACTTTTAAGGGATTTGGTTGGAAAACTCTTGCCTGAGTGAAAGCATAACTGCCTACTTTTACGCAGAGGGATATGAGAATTGCCACGTTTATTTCTGTAATTGACATTAATTTCATGGTATAATTATTCTTTAGTTCTTTATCCTAACACATTTTGGGGAGTAGTAGGGTGTGTTGGTGGAGGCATTTCAAGTATAGATACTATGCTATTTTACCTTAATGTTTTTCTTCCCTTGGCATGAAGTTTGTGTTATATCCAGATCCAGAAATAGGCAGGTATGGTCTTATTTTAAATGGAAATTTTTCGCAGAGGGGAAGAAATCTGAATTTAAAGTGACAAAAATACTCTGATACCAAAGTGTTGTGTCCATTCTTATTTCAGATGAAATTAAAGAGAGCTGTAATCAGTCACTGTGCTCAAGAAAATGGTTGAAGGATAAATTTATGTGCACTCTCCATTCATTTCATAGCATCATTTAACAGCAAACCTCTTTAATGAAAGCCAAAAGGATGTGTTGTCTTTCTTCCATGTTTCTTGGCAGATGTTACAGCGGAGTTGGAGGAATCATGAATGGGCAACTTCCAAGAAGTAAAAAAGTGATTTTGATCGTTCATAAACAAAATCTTTTCCTTTGAGAGTGCTTTCTCAGAGTAGCATAATGACATGGAGGCACTGATTCATGATTTACACAGAGCCTTGTAGCGCCTGAGAGAATCTTAAATAGGCTGACTTTACAGTGAACTTCTCCAAAAAGGAATGTCGTGGTAAGAAAAGTATTTTGACATCCTGAAGGTCTGTTGGTCTAAGAGGAGAAAGAAATTCCTTAGAGTCAGTCTCCCATTAGCTTCTCTCTTGCTAACGTCAGTTTTTAACATTAACTGTAAAATACAGACACCAAACCCATTGCTTTCGAGTCAATTCCCACTCATAGTGACCCTATAGGGCAGAGTAGAACTGCCCTGTGGGGTTTCCAAGGAGTAGCCTGGTGGATTTGAACCACTGACCTTTTGGTTTAGCAGCTGAGCTCTTAACCACTGTGCCACTTAGGGCTCCAACACTAACCATAAGGACTAAATAATTTTGGTGTGCCTGAGGATACACAAAAATGTGAGTTTTTTGTGCGTGTGTAGTCTAGAAAGCTGTTTTTAATTTTTTTCTCCTTCACTTGCTTGTAAACAGTGTTTCAGGGCTCTTTATTTGTAATAGGTCTGGCGCAAAATATTTTTGTTTCTTCTTGATTTTCAGCAAAGCCTGTATGGGAATTTCCAACCTAAGTAGAAAAAGCAGTGGAACATTATGGTAGCTAAAATTGCAGGTCTCAAACTTGGCAGAACTATTACGCTGATAGAAAGAAAAAAGTAAAATTTAGTAGAACAGACTGTGGGGAAAGCATTATTCATGTCAGAAGAGTTTACAAATAACAGGTGTGCATAGTCAAGGCACTGTGATGATTCTTGCCCATTAATGGGAATGCTCCAGAGAATGTACATCAAGGAAGATGGATTAGGTGGTGGATCTCTTCAGCTCTCTCCAGTGATGCACTTCTCCCCCCATCCTGCCAAACCTTCCGTTCTTTCTCTGTTACAGAGGCTAGATCATATCAAAATCTGTCACCTTGCTGTTAAATCCGAAGAATGAACCCTACAACAATTAAAGAAAATCTAAGGTTTTGGAATTTTGATTTTTCTGCTCCGTCAATAGTATTTTTTATTCTTGGAGTCTCAGTGTTGCATTAGAAATAACTTTAAAAACTGCCTTCTATAGACTACAAATATCAGTTATAGAAATGATGTAAACTTGGACAGCACATAATGGCTAAGTAAAATTTTAAAACAATATTCTTGGACACTGAATATGACAAATGTTCCCTCTGGTGTGATATAGGCAAAATTAAGCCAAATTATGAAATAAAACATTTTAAATCCATCGTCACAGTCCGTTTCTTGATTCTTCCCGTCTCCGAGTCTTAGTCGCTTTTCACCTTTACGCTTCATTTTGCAGCACTATTTCTTTCACTGGTTTTCCTCAACTAATTCCCGCTCATCTCTCACCCCTTCTCCGCTCCCTTTGCCAGCCCCGTGGTGAGGGTTTTGTGGCTCTTTATCGTCTTCTGTTTCTGTAAGCCTGTCACAGCCTTTTCCATTTTAATTACATTCTTCCTCCCCCGCAGTTTTCCATGAACGCTTCCTGTTTTGCTAACCGGGCGGACAGTTTTCTTATATCTTCATCTTGGTCTTTTCTCTTTCTCTGACAGCGGCGCGCTCGGGCGGAAGCCGGATCAGGTACGCAGCCACACTTCCGGTGGCGCAGGTCGCGGCCGCCGCCATAGCTGTAGAGGGTAGGGGTGTGCCTGCTGGCTGGAGCCAGCTGGCAGGAGGGGAGGGTGCAGAGAGCTGTAACTCAGTTAGGAATCTTTTAAACTCTTAACCTCCTCCCGTGGAGAGAGGGAAGGTCAGAGCTGGGGATTTCAGGTGACAGAGACTGAACTTGGGTTTCCAGTGAGTGGAAGGCAATTCAAAGACTTGGTGATAAGCTCTCCGTCTTGGTGCGATGAATCTCGGCATTCTTTTATTTTTTTTTTTTTTGACCGTATTATTAATAATGTCTCTCCTGAAGCATCCACTTGTGGCAAGTGAAGCGATTAAGAAAAAAGCATGTGTTTAGGCACTCTTGCCACACACAATCTTGCCCGTACGCTCACTTGCTTGCAATGCTCCTCAGTTGTCACAGGTTTGCAAACATGGCACCTCAACCTCTGCAGTTTCTCCACAACCTTAATTTAGAGCAGTAGGCTGTGTGGATGCTGCTTGTTTATAAAATATTGGAATGAATTTGCAAAGGTGTATTTTTCCCCGAAATACTTATTTTTCTGAAGCCTAAGTATAGTTTAAAGTATGTGTGTGTGTGTGTGTGTGTGTGTGCGTGTGTGTGTGTGTGTATATATATAGTCCCTTACTGATAATTTCCGTAATTGTGGCCAGAAAAATCGACAACCTCATTAATCTACACTTTATGACTTAGACTTATTATTAAAAGATTAGTTGAGTCATTGTGATTCAGAGTGGATGTTGTGTGTGGAGCCACACATAACTATATCCGTCTAGTTTTCATTATTTCGTTTAGGTTTCACGTCTACGCCTGTTTCCAAAGAGTAAGCACTGGACGAACGGGAACAAGGTGGAGCAGAAAAAAAAAGTTCCACATTCCTGTTGATTCCATCTTGCCTCACTTACCGTTTGGCTCTGCAAAGAACATTTTTTCAAAATGAGTTCTCTTCCATAGATTCCAAATAATTTCTGAAACGTTTTCTTTTATTGTGACTCCTGACTTCTGCCTTGATATGCCACTGCCCTTAAGCATCCATTAAGAACAGAAAGCCACCCTGTGGATCATAGTCTTTGGATCTACTTGCTTCCAATGGATCATTTCTGGAACATCTGATGGTGGAAAATTCTTAAAATTATTAGCAACTTACAGTACTCCTAAGACTGTAGCTTTCTTTATAAAGAGAAAAGCTCCTAACTTTAGGGCTGTGGAGTAGGTGGTTTGTGTGAACTTATGTCTATATTGTCATTGGCCTGAAAGTCTGGCAATCTGGTACATTTTATTCATTAAATTCCATTAGCACTCTTTTAAATGCCTTACACTGAGAATCTATCATAGGTCTTACAGAAGACAATAATTAGATCTCTGGATTTTCATCCTCTCCTTCCACCTAGTACATACTTACCCAGTCGAAGATGGCCAAAACTAGGATGTGGGAATGTCTGAAAGAATGATGTATGCTTTTAAAAAGATAAACTAGAAAATAGAAGAAGAAACTACATGTACTCCATGAAGGGCAAAGTCAAAAATTTAAGGAATTTCTTACTATCCTTATGTTGTCAGGAAATAGACATATTGATAAAAGTAACTAAATACATAGATTTTAGATCATTTTGTTGGCTTCTGTCTATTCTCTGAAGAACTATAAATTCCTTTTTTGCCCATAAATCAGTGGTCATTATTTCCTAGAAATAATTGATTTTCTGTGGAAGGAAAACCGGTTAGAGTTCTTAGTTTTTTCCTTTCTCCCTGCATTTCTTTACCATTTATCTTTAGTCTGCCTGTGAATGTATTTATGTGAGGGCTTTGCCAAGGAAAAGGACAATGAAATCAGTTAAGACATATCAATATAATACAATAAAAATAACTTGGAAGTTTAGATAAAAATTGCCAAAGATTACCTTCTTTGAAGTAAGCCTTGTTTCCTTGTACAAATTTATCTCACTTGCTGGTTCGCATTATAGTGATGTGGGACATTAACTGTGGAGCTGATTTTATAGTTCACTGTGGTTAGTGATTTTTTTTTTCTAGATCATTTTTTTCCTTTTTTGTGGTTAATCTGTGAAGTATATTAAGTTGTTTACCACATTTTATTTTTTAGCAGTTTTAGAATATTTTAAATCTTAAATTTTACTTCTTTAACAAGTCAAAGGCCAGCAATTAGGGTGAGGCTGGACCCTGGTGGCACAGTGGTTAAGCATTCGGCTGCTAACCGAAAGGTCTGCAATTCAAATCCACCAGCCGCTCCTTGGAAACTCTATGGGGCAGTTCTACTCTGTCCTATAGAGTTGCTATGAGTCAGAATTGACTCGACGGCAGCGGGTATATGGTCACTATGAGTCGGTTTGGGTTTTTAGCAGTCACTAGCACCTCCGTGGAAGTAGATGGGAATAAGAGAGTTATGACAAGCTTTAAAATGAGACCATTTTAAGTTATAACATTAGAATAACTTCTTCATGTATGTGTAGGTGTGTATTAGGATGTTGATTTGACTGCAACAACAAAGACCCAAAATAATATGGGCTAAACATAATAGATGTTCATTTCTCTTGCACATAAAAGCTTAAAAAGCAGTCCACAGGTGGTATGTGGCTCAGCATTCATCAGGGACTTTTCTACCTTGTTGCTCTGTTACCTTCAACAGGTAGCTTTCATCTTGTGGTCTAAGATGGCTGCTTCAGTTCCCACCATCAGTCTGCTTCTAGACAAGAGAAAAGAAGGAAAGAGGAAGATCTACTTCTTTTAAGGACACAACCTTGAAATTGTGGTAATCACTTCTGCCCACATTGTAAGACCAGAACTTAGTAATATAGTCATAACCAGCCAGGGAGTTTGGGAAACCTGGTAACCAGCTTATATTTATTACTTTGTAAAAAGGGAAGAAGAGATATTAGAGGAAGTGGGCAGTTCTACTAAGTGTGTAATATTACTGCAGTATTTTGTTAACTGTGAATACTCATCATTATCAACATCTGCCAAAAGAATAATAAAAAAAAAAGACTTACCTCCGTTATACAGACACTGCCATCTATAAATCACTAGGCTTTAATATCCCTGAAAAACATTATTCCCTTCTAGTCCCCTAGTTGCCTGTGGAGGAAGTGCTCTCCTAATTCCCAATTTAGGAAAAGTTTTGGAAGGAGACATTATTATAAAAGTGAAACATAGTAAAAAAAAAAAAATCAGTAAAGAAGGGTAGAAAGCACAGGTACTCATAAATACTTTAAGAACTTTATTGTGTCTTTATACATAATTGTAGATACATCTTTTCAGTTTGCAGTCTATCTTAGACATCTTTCTATATTAGCAATGTAGATCTACCTCGTTTTTTAATATGCTGTATAGTATTTATTTGGGAAATTTCTACACTCTGTTAATATAAAACTGTCTTATACTTCATTTGTGATTACATTTCTTGCTAGATGATGGATTATAGATAGTTCACTGATATAAACAGGAGATTTCTGAAGCCTCTTAATCCATTTTGTCCTCTTGCTTCAGCAATGTATAATCCAGCCTTTTAGCATTCCTGTATTTTCTCTGTGAGAATGCATATGCTGTCAGAAATAAGAGTGTTCTGGCATGAAAAACAAACAATGTGGTCTGCAATCACAGTGCCCAGTGTTAACGTTCAGGATGAAACAGAAAGAATAGACTAGAGCTGGTTTCAAGTTCTAGATAATGTTTGCACAATTTTTTTCCCTCTCAGGTAGTATTTAACATATTAGCTTGTATACTCCTGAAGCATTCGAAGAGTTATGTGTATTTGGTATTTTTCATAAAATTAAGTCTTCTTTTAACACATAGCATAACTGAGGTGGAAGAGGCCCAAGTGCTTGCAAGGTGATGCATTCTGGGGGATTGGGTGGCCCCTGTGTCCTTCCTGCCTTTGCCTTGGGGGATCTGCTCTCCCACCTGTTTTCAGTACTGGTCTTAAATCTAGCACCTCTCCTGTCCCTCCCCTCTTTACTATGTTGCCTCTCAAATTTAAGTCAAGACTTTTTCTATCAAATTTAGAATTTTTTAAGATGGAAGCAGCAGTGTGCAAAGAAGACAGGGTGGTTGGTAGACATTTAAAAGAATTTGGAAATGAAGAGAGAGTAGTAGGTAGAAATGGTATAATGGTGGATAGCTTTTGGACTCAGGAGTCAGACAGGTTCAAGTTTTGGCTTTTTCACTTTCTAGTTGTGTTTCTTAAACAAGTTACTTAAGCTTTCTGAGCCTCAGTTTCCTTGCCTGTAAAATAGAGACAGAAATAAGACCTAGTTCATCTAGTTGGAGTTAGGATGAAATAAGTCATGCATGTAGTAAAATACTTTGCAATGTGTTACAACTCCAATTCCACATCTAATTTATCAAAACTGTGAGATATAACCACAGTGGGAGCTTTTCTGCCTTTTGTTTGTTTTATCCATCATCCTGGCTGACTTGCTTACCCTTGAGTTGAAGTCGGGCTTGGAAATGTGGAGGTTTGGCACATTATGTTTCATGTTATTTGTTCACTCAGCTAGGAATGCTGGAGTAAAATGATAGGTAACTTTTGCAAGGGAAAACAGCTATTAGAGTGGTGCTAATTCCATATTCTCACGCTTCTGAACAGGTCACCATTCTGGCACATATCCATTAAATGCTTTGTCAACTTGAGCCTAATTGAGAATGAAGAAAGGAAGAAATAAAGTAAGAGAAATGAAAAATGTAAGAACAACAAGCTTTCTATAGAGATTTTAAACTTGTATTTCAGTTAAAATACTAGAAAACCTGAACGTGACTTTCCTTTTCTGATTTAGTCCTTATTCTGATACCCTAAAGCAACCGAAATAATGCGTTTTCCTCTCCCCGCAGGTTTTAGCTTTTCGTAGGTCCTTCGTCCTCACATCACCTCTTTTCAGGTGGGAACAGACAAGTACTGTCACCTCCACCTCACACGTGAAGAAGCAGGGCCTGGAGTGACTCACTGTCAGAACGTCATGCTCATATGAGACTTGAGGCCAGATTCTAGGGTTTTCTGCTTCTGGGAGAGTCTCTGAGGCATTTTGTCTTTCAGAGTACTTTTCCATTGTTTTAGAAGAAAATTCCTTCAGTTCCTGATTCTACAGTTTTATGAGCAGACTTGGGTTTCAACAGAAAATCATGAAAAATTACAGTTTATTTTTAGTTATACTCCAAGTTAACTAGCATGTCCTGTTTAGAAGCAGGCCTCCAAGCCTCCTTAAAGAACAGTTTATCTTTCTTTTAAACAAATGGAGGTATTATAGAGAACACAGATGGAAGGCAGGTTGCCACATCAAAATAAATTAATGCATGGTTATCTTCTCCCAAACAACTTTCCTCTTCAAATGAGGGGATGGGAGACTGGATTAAGATTACAAAAATTTAGATTGCCATGCCTGTTCATGTTAAAGTCAAGAACTGTGGTGACTAGCTAGCATTTTAATATTTGTTTAAAAGTAAACTGCTTTAAAAGCCCTGGAGGTAGAATAATCAATTGCATGTTAGTGACTAAGAATTAATAATTAAACAGTTCAGCATGAAGTAAACTTACAGATGGACTACTTTGGGTTTGATCAGATAGACTTGGAGCCCTCGTGGTGTCGTAGTTAAGAGCTTGACTACTAACCAGAAGATCAGCAGTTCGAATCCACCAGCTGCTCCTTGGAAACCCTATGGGGCAGTTCTATCCTGTCCTATAGGGTCACTATGAGTTGGAATTGACTCGATGGCAGTGGGTTTGGTTTTTTGGTATCAGGTAGACTTCGTTTCAGTCTGGTGGAAACTGTGGATGATTTCAACCTGCTTTCTGTTTGTTTTTGTTTCTCACACCCAGAATTGGACTTTGAGGAGGAAGGCAGGACAGAAAGTATAGGTCACTTCGGGTAGGGGACAGAGGGTATGAGCAGAGCCTCATGCCCATATCTGTGATGCTGGCTGGGAACAGTGAGTGGTGAGCAAATGGTAATTTTTACTAGTATTACAACCAGTTCAGGCCTTCAGTTCCAATTTCTGCCTTGGAATTGGTGATACTTAAAATGGAGAGCAATCATCACACAAAATGCTGAATATAATTTCCTGAGCTGCGTGACTTTAAAACTGGAATTCTAAAAGCTAGTAATCTTCTCTAACTGCACAGATAAGTGTAGTGATTAATTGTCACTTTTGGGTTTATTTGGTTTCCCATTGCCTGAAAGCAGTAAAAAATATGATTTGTTTTTAAAAACTGAAGGAAAACCTTTCATTTAAAAAATAGTGAAGCTTCAGAGTAAAATGACTTCTCCTTATCCTTTTATGATACTGGCTGATGAAAAAAAAAATCCACTGCCATCAAGTTGATTCCAACTCATAGCAACCCTAGATATAGGACAGAGTAGAACTGCCTCATAGGGTTTCCAAGGAGTGGCAGGTGGATTCGAACTGCTGACCTTTTGGTTAGCAGCTGTACCTCTCTTAACCACTATGCCTCCAGGGCTCTGATTGGCTGATGAAAGGCAGGTGTATATCTTTGGTAAAAGTCCTATTACATATATTAAAGTGAGTAGAAAATACCATAAATTCCAGAAGAAATAGTCTCATCTTTGGGGTCTTGCAAAGGCCCTGGATGCCACAACATAGCACTTTTTTTGTTTGTTTGTTAGTTTACAATGCGTTTCCCTGGCCTGAGCTCCTAAAGCCTTTAGATTCACACCTGCCATCCCTGTATGTTAAGAATCGGATTTCTTTTTCATACCTCCCCAAGCTAGTATCTCTGAATCATGCCCTGTCGTTGGCTGTTCCTTTTATAATAAACTTAAGGCATACAGTGATGTCTGTCAGGTATTACTTCAACTGTTGACACAGGGTCTGTTCTCATACGGGGCTTCATTGATTAGGCAAGACTGGGCTGGCTGTCATTATTTACCAGGTGTTTTGATATAGGTCATGTGGAGGTTGTCTGTCAAGCAAAGAATGCTTTGCACAGGAACCAAGTTGAGATTTTGATAGATATGGGTTATTATCGCCCCCTCCTTCCACGCAGTTTTCTCCTTGGAAATAGCTCACATTATTTCAGACTCTCTGGAAGTGTGAATGGGGCTAGTGTTTTTCTCAGGGAAAACTGCCATTTTACTGATGTTTCCCAGCAGGAAACAGTCTGTTGTTGATGGATACACTGCTAAGAATGGAGCGCAAGTGAGAAACTGGAGACTTTTGCACAGGCTTTGGGGGCTAATTTTATTTGTAGAGACATTTGAATTATCTGGTTTTTTGTTGTTGTTATTGTTCTGTTTTGTTTTGTTTTTTTAAACAAATGCTAGGGAACGCAGAATGCTCAGCAGCTATATGCATTGTTGCTTCAGGAATTGTCGTTAGCCGGGAACTACTACATGGTGGTTGACTCCATGTTTCTTTTCCATCGTTGTTTTAATCACAGCATTATTTCAAGTGTTCTCAGGGGGAAAAATGTCCAATCCGTAGCTGGTAATTTTTATGGGAAGGTGGGCCAAAACCAAACCCATTGCCGTCAAGTCCATTCTGACCCATAGCAACCTACAGGACAGAGTAGAACTGCCCCAGAGGGTTTCCAAGAGCGGCTGGTGGATTAGAACTGCCGATCAAAAGGTTAGCAGCCTAGCAGCAGAGCTCTCTTAACTACTGTGCCAGTGGGGCTTCTTTTATGGGGGGAGCAGTGGTTAAAGGTCATTGGTACTAGAAGACAGGAAGTCCAGTTCTCTGTCAAGTGCATTTCCCTCCAGACCACTCTGCCCCCTTCCTTTGCGAGATGGCTCAACGAGGCTGCCTTTCTTTGTCTTCCTAAGTGGTCACCAGATCGAAAGACTCATTACAGGTTGAACTTATTAAGAGGAAAGCAGTGATCAGAAATGTGCTTTACAGTCATCTGTGTTTAGTTACCATGAAAAATATGGGCTTCTCTGTGGGCTCTTATCTCTGTTCGGAGAGGTGGCTAGAAACCAGGGTCTGTCAAGTCCAGGCAATGGGGAGCAGGAAGGAATGAGTAACTCCTACTTGATGTGCAGAGGTGATTGTACCAGATAGTACCACTTACAGAGAAGGCATCCAAACTGTAATAAACAAAATGCTAGCTGCCACAAGGGGAAGAGGTGAAGAATCACTAGTTTGGTGTAGGATATTCAACACGGACATTTTATCCAGACACTAGATGAACATGATCGTTGCATTTATTAGCTCTTCCCACTTCTACCCTCCTACCCCACCCACACAAGGATTCTTTCTTTTTCTTTTTTTTTTAATATTAGTGCATAGGGTTGATTTTGTTTTTCCTCTCATTTCTTTGGACATGGTAACTGTAATTTGCTCTGTGATGATGCCTCGTTGGGAGAAGTACCAAATGGTCCTTATGCCTCAAATTACTGCCAATCATTGGGATGTTTGTAGTGTTCTTACTGCCAGGCAGATACCAAGGCAGCTGATCTATCATCAAACCATTCATTATTTCAGAGGATGTGTTGGGATGCTCATTTGTATATATATATTTATGTCATTTGAAGTATGCTGAAGCTATTTGTCAGAAAACTATCCTTTTACTTAATAATTTTAGTTACTGTTTGCTAGTCAAAACTGTTCAAAATCTTTATCTTGTTTTCCTTCCTAAGATGTCAGTATCTAATAACTTTTAGAACAAATTGTGAGCGCTGTTCTGAACAAATATCTCATAGACTGCTTTGAAGTATGGTTATTTGGCACAGATGTCTTCTCTCCCTAGCCTGTAATCCTCAGAGAGTGATCCCAAACTTTATTAATAATCTTTGCGGTCTCTACAGCAGTGTTCTCAGTGTGTGTTCTGTGGGCTGTGTATATCAGTGTCATTTAGGGCCCTTGTTAAAAGTGCAAGTTCCAGGGATCCAGACTTACTTAACCAAAATATCTAGGAATGGAGACCAAGAATCTTCCTTTTAAATAGCAGTTCTGTCTTCCCTGTGGCCCCTCACTTGGGTTAAAGCTTGAAAAACCGTCACTTGAGAACCGTTCTAGTATGATCTGCGAACCTGGCAGCTGGTTAGAAATGCGGACTCTCAGGTCCTACACTGGATTTACTGAATCAGAATCCCCACTTTAACAAGAATCCCACGTGGTATAATATGTATACTCGAGTTTGAGACACATGACTTTAGAGCTTACTAAGCAGTAAGCTCTCATCAATTCGTCATTGCCCGTTGGTTTGTTGATCCTGCTTCACAGATACTCTCCTTTTCTAAAACAACGAAAAACCCACAAACTTAGCTTAGGGAGTGTCTCAGGAGAATCATTCTCTTATTACATGATTGTCAGTAAAGAACAATAGTGAAAGTTAATGGTGTCCCTAGTTTAAGCACAGATTTAGTGATTTCCTGCTAAATAAATGCAGAAGTGCCTCATAAAATATAATTGCAAATCTGTTTCTCATATGGAGGGGTCTGATTCTTCTCTGCCTGTGTGAGATTCACTCCAGGCCTGGCTCAGAGGCCTCTGTTCTCAGTTGAAGCCGAATCTCCCCAACAGGCCCTGCTGGTGGCACTTGGCAGTTAGGAACTCTGAAGGGACAGACCGTATCTCAGGGAGAGTAGGTAGAACTGAATGTTGTTTGCGTGGTTCTGAAAACTAGAAAATCTTCCACGGGTTTGTTAATATGTTAATCCTATCAATGTTTCTCAAATGGGCCAGTATTGCTTGTTAAAATCATCTGTATTGCTTGTGAAAAATTCAGACTCCTAAGCTTCGTCCCCAGACCAACAGAGTCAGAATTTCTGGAGTATAGTCCAGGGAATCTATTATAACAGATACCCTGGAGATTCTTAAGACCAGGCATGTTTGAGTAACACTGAATGATGTGGTCTTTCCCACAGCAGATTACCTTTCTGATTATGTATTTTGGAGCTCATAGTGTCATTTCCTTTGCCTTCTGGCATGTGTGTCACTCTGAGAGCAGTGGATAGGTGGCTCAGGATTGCCAATTAATGTGGAAAATGGGAAATGTGGATAACTAAGGACTTCATAATATTGTTTGTCAAGGACTTAAAGTACTTGATCAGTCAGTTATTTCATACTTCCTATATTCCTTTGAAAATGGCATGAAGATGGCAGGTGTCATTTCATCCATTCTACACACAGAGGAAACCTGATCTCAGATGGTAAAATGACAAAACAGAATGGAATACACGAGGGGTGTGTGTGTGTGTAAGAGGCAATGTGGAGGGTTTAAACAGGTGATTTTCCAGCTCTTATCTCAGTACTCCTTTTCTTCAGATTTAACTCTCAAATGGGCTTTTAACCTTAGGGATAAAGTTTATTATTACTACTGTTTTATTTAGAGAGATGAATTATGCTTCCTTTTTCTTTAATTAAGTAGCTCATGTGCTGTTCTTTCAGAACTTTGCAGAAGGAAGCTGGTTTTTAGAAACACATTCTGTTGACCTCCAATTTAGGATTGGAATAGTAAGCCTTGTGTCTTGGGCATTAAGACAGAAAGATGAATTATCAAATACTTTAGGATATTGTCTTTGAAATAGCTGTATCTATTATTTGTGTGTAAATTTATGATTAAATTAGGTAGTTTTACCTAATTTGGGGTCTCAAATTCTTGAACTTTAAAAATCTTTTTTTTTTTTTTTCCGTTGGTAGTGGAGAGGAAGTAATTGATAGCCCCTCGGTGTTTTCCTGCTGGTAGGAAAATAAAAAGACTCAGACGTCTTAGAACAAACAGTTTTGGGGTTTGAGTTCTTACTTGTTTTTGATCAATAGATAGAAATGGAGCTTTTTTTCTTACAATTAAAATCCTAACCATTTCATTGAAACGATTTAAATACTATTCGTTTGTGGCTTTCTCCAAATGAGTGTACCATTCTGTAAATGTCAGATGCACAGGAAAACTCAGATCCCTAATTCAAGGTTATAATGATAGAGATGAATAAGATATGCTGCCTGCTCTCAAGGAATTTATAGTTTAACTGGAAAGGACACAACTAAAGCTCGTGGAACGATTAGAGGGAAGAATAAGACATGTGATTGTGCAAACAACATCCTAGGAGTTGGGAAGAGGAGGGAGTGAGGTGGAGCTTCCCAGAAAAAGGAGGAGACTTCATTTGGGCTTCTAGGGCTAGTTATAATGTGAACGTGTAGTAGGAAGAGAGCCTTTTACAGAAGTAAAGAGTAATAAAAGGCTTTTCGTCAGGAATGGGCAAGAGCAAGTTGCGGTGTTAAGAGCCTGGGGAAGTAACTGCTGCAGAAGAGGAGGGAAGCATAATTATGAAGATTTGAAGACTAGAGACCTGGGAATTTTGTTCTCATGTAGTTGGAAAAAAGTAAAGCATGTTAGCAGTGCTGATTGGGAGGTTAGAAAAGCAATAATTTTGTTGTGCTTTTTTTGTTTTTAGTAATGCATCTGCAAAACCAGATGTGCATATGCGTGTGTACCTAACATTTATTGTTTTTTAAAATCTTTGAGCAATAAGATGACATTGCAAATAAAATTTGAGATTTCCGATGAATGGTGTACAGTCCAGCGCAAAATAAGACAGGGAAAAAATAACTGTACTAGCCTTAAACCAGTTGCCGTCAAGTTGTTGCTAACTCATGGCGAGCCCATGTGTTTCAGAGTAGAACTATGCTCCATAGGGTTTCCATGGCTGTAACCTTTTTGGAAGTAGATTGCTAGGCCTTTCTTCCAAGGTGTCTCTGGGTAGGTTGGAACTGCCAACCTTTAGGTTAGTAGCCCAGCGCTTAACCATTAGAAGTTCATTTAAGGTTTGTCCAAGCCTGCTTACCCTTGGGCAGTGTTGAAAAAATAAGGTATAAGTTAAAGGATCCGTTTTCATAATTCCCTGGGTCCGTGGTGACTTTGACACAATTCCAGTTAGCAAAAAGGAGTATTGCATGTGCTATTAACCACAGTAAAAAGATAAAAATAAAAATTCTGCATATATTGTAGTTCAATACATGCATATAATGTCTACCGTCCCCCCCACCCCTGAAGTTTTATATTCTATTACTGTGTTTAGGACAGTTGGAAATCCCTCCACTAGGCTCCCAATAAATTACACTTTAATTACTAGCTTAGATGCAGTCATTTGGAAGCGTGATCATGAGACGCTTTGGCAGGATGCAACTGCATATCTGGGATGCTGGTTGTATCTTTATTTGGTCATATCAGAACACAGCCTCGGGCACTGTGAGGACTGTTTTGGCCGCACACATCTAAGCCTGTGTTCTGGCCACAGCTGGGCTGGCACACCAGGTTCCAGGGAGGTCACTGACAGGCCGAGTCATGCTCACGCTGAAGGACCCTTCACATGTCCCCCCACCGTGCTCAGATGGTTTTGAGAATTCTTTCTCCATCAGAGGAGAACAGTTTTCGAAACTGCTGGAGCTGTTTGAAATTCACAAAATGGAAAACACCAGACTGGTTTCTATCAAATGTGCATAACATTTTGGCTGTGATCATAACAAACATGTTTATATTACAAATGCATATTCTTATTCACTTGTTAAGCTTTGAAAAGGAATTCAGTGTTCCTAAAAGGTGGTGGTGGTGGTGGGATGAATAATAGCATTTCACACAGGAAGTTCAGTATTACTAATGAAATATTTGTGTCTTAAAGTGATATGCACTTTTTTTTTTTTTAATTTATTGGATGGGCGTCAACAGAGATGGTTTATGCCTGAAAACATCCTTAGGGATTCCAAAGGGGAGCCTGAACAACCTCTGTAGCTTCTGGAAGTTACTCTGATAAGTACACGTAGGCAGTTCATTTTTTTCCCCTCAGTTCATTTTTTTTCCAAATTGTATTTATTT
>NW_004444045.1:1400598-1424485 GCF_000243295.1 Trichechus manatus latirostris
AAACTGCTAACGGAAAGGTCAGTGATTTGAAACCATCAGCGGCTCTGCAGGAGAAAAATGCGACAGTCTGCTTCCGTAGACATTTACAGCCTTGAAAACCCTATGGGGTCGCTATTAGTCGGAATCAACTTGAAGGCAGTGTGTACATAGTTCTTAAAAGAGCATAATCCTCAAGGCAAACCTTTTTTTTTGCTAGTTAAGCTAAACTATCACTCAATTTTAAGAGGACCTCAAGGAATATTTTTGTTTTAAGGTTTAAAGATTATCTCAGGACAATAGTTTCAGGGGTTCATCCACCCTCCATGGTTCCAGAAAGTCTAGAGTCCATGAGAATTTTAAATTCTGGTCTACATTTCCCCCCTTTTGATCAGGATTCTTGTATGGAATCTTTGATCAAAACGTTCAGGAATGATAGCCGGGCACCATCCAGTTCTTTTGGTCTCATGGCAAAGGGGGCAGTTGTTCATAGAGGTAATTAGCCACACATTGCATATCCTCCTCCTATTCCTGGACTCTCCTTCTTCCTCTGTTGCTCCAGGCAAATAGAGATCAATTGTCGTGCGTTGGTTGGTCTCTTGCAAGCTTTTAAGACTCCCGGCACTACATCATGAACTAGGAGGTAGAACAGAAGCACTAAACACGTTATTAGGCCAATTAACTGGAATGTACCATGAAACTGTGACCCTAAACCTCCAAACCAAGGAACCAAATCCCAGACGTGTTTGGTTGTGTATAAGCAGCCTTCACAACTTTTTTAAAAAAAATTGTCATTGTTGTAACTACATCTGTCACACAATTTTTGCCAATTCAATTTTTAACAGGTTATAAGTTATTGACAGTAATTCCAGTAATCAGCTGTGCAGCCCTACCCTTAATCAATGTGATTTTTCCATTACCATTAAGCCCCCTTTTCCCCCTCCCTCCCACTCCGGGTAACCACTAATAAATGTTGGTCTGTATGCATTTGCCTTTTCTTGCTTTTTATGTAAGTGGGGTCATACAATATGTGTCTTTTTGTAACTGGGTTATTGCTTAGCATAATGTCTTCAAACTCCATCTATACTGTAGCATGTATCAGTACTTCATTTCTCCTACTGGCTGAGTAGTATTCCATTGTATGTGTGTACCACATTTTGTTTTTCTATTCATCTATTGATGGGCATTTAGGTTGTTTCCACCTTTTGACTATTGTGAATAGAACTGCAGTGAATATTGGTGTACAAGTCTCTTTTTGAGTCTCTGCTTTCAAGTCTTGGGTATATATCTACAATGGAATTGGTGGATTATATGGTAGTTCTGTTTTTATTTGTTCTGAGGAACTGCCACACTGTTTTCCACAACAGCTGTACCATTTTGCATCCCTACCAGCAGTGGATAAGGGTTCCAGTTTCCCCACATCCTCCTCAACATCTGTTATTTTCTGGTTTTTGTTTGTTTGTTTTTTATCTTAATCATCTGTCTGGTTATCTAGTGCTACTGTAACAGATATACCACAAGTGGATGGCTTTAACAAAGAGAAATTTATTCTCTCACAGTCTAGGAGGTTAGACATCAGAATTAAGAATGCCAGCTCCAGGAGAAGGTTTTCTCTCTTTGTTGGCTCGGGGGAAAGGTCCTTGTCATCAGTCTTCTCCAGTTGAGGAGCTTCTCAGCACATGATCCCCGGATCCAAACGATGCTCTGTTCTCTTGGTTCTTGTCTCTTGATGGTATGAGGTCCCCATGTCTCTCTGCTTGCTTCTCTCTTATCTCAAAAGAGATTCACTTAAGATACAACCTAATCTTGTAGATTGAGTTCTATGTCATTAACATAACTGCCACTAATCCCACCTCATTAACATCCTAGAGGTAGGATTTACAACAATAGGAAAATCTCATCAGATGACAAAATGGTTGACACTCACACAATACTGGGAATCATGGCCTAGCCAAGTTGACACACATTTTTGGAGGACAGAATTCAATCCATTACACCATCCTAGTGGGAGTGAAATGGTATCTCATGGTGGTATTGATCTGCGTCTCTCTGATAGCTAATGACGATGAGCATCTTTTCATGTGTTTGGTGTCCACTTGAATGTTCTCTCTGGTGAAATGTCTATTCGTGTCCTTTGCCCATTTTATGATTGGGTTATTTGTCTTTTCGTTGTTAAGTTGTCAAAGTTTTATATATATTTTGATTATTAGATTCTTGTTGGATTTATGGTTTCCAAAGATATTCTCCCAGTCGGTAACTTATTGTTTCACTTTTTTGGTAAAGTCTTTGGTGAACAAAAGTTTTTAGTTTTTACGAAGTCCCATTTATTTGTTTTGTCTTTTGCTGTTTGTGTTTTTATTATATTAGATAATCCATTGTTGAAAGCTAGGCCTGACAGTGTTGCCCCTGCTTGTTCTTCTAAGAATTTTATGGTTTTAGTTGCATATTTAGGTCCTTAATCCATTTTAATTTGTTTTTGTGTATGAGGTGAGGCATGGATCTTGTTTCATTTTTCTGCATGCAGAAATCCAATTTTCCCAGCACAATTTATTGAAGACACTCTTCTTTCTCCTTCGAATGGACTTAGCACCCTTGTCAAAAATCAGCTGACCATAGATGTGTGAGTTTATTTGAAGCACTATTTTTATTGTAGGTAACTTTTCAAAGTATATTTAGCTCACTAAATGAAATCCTAAGTTTTAGGGTTTGAATAATTTCGTTCTTTAGTATTCTTTCTTCCCCTGCCTGCAGAAGGTGTTACCAGATAGCAATAGAGAGATTTTATTTTAACAAAAACTTGTATAGTACTTACCCTCTGTCTAGCATTTCTCTAAATGCTTTCTTTACAAATATTCATTTATTTAATCTTCTTAACCCTATAATGTAGGTTTTTTTTTTTTTTTTTTTTTTTTTTGTTATTTGTATGTTTGTTTCTCCCATTTTAGAGGTAAGGAAACTGAAGCCTAGAGAAATTAATAGCTTGTCCAAGATCGCTTAGCTAGTAAGTGTTGGTGCTGGAAATCAAATCCAGGCGGTCTTGGCTCTAAAGTTAGTGTTCTTAAACACTGTGCTCTGTTTAAATAATTCTCACAAGGAAAAAAACAATTCAGATAGATTTAATCATGACTGTTAGGTCAGAGTGGCTGTGGTGAACTGGCTGCACATCAGTAACTCTGGAGATTATTTACCTTGTTTTGCACTGGCGGCTCTGGGCTGAATTCTTTAAATTTGTAGCCTAAGACATCATCCTCTTTCATTAATTATTACATGAGCTATAAATAAAAATATGCAATTTAAATAAATATATAATGGAAATATATAACAGAAAGTGGGACTTGGCTGGGAGGTTCTCCACGGTCCTCTTGGCTGGTGTCCTGTAGCCCCAAGTGTGCTTCTAACCAAAGCCTTTTCTTCTCCATATGTCTGCGTACATGGAATGAAACTTGGAGATCAGCTCTTCCACACCTTCATTTTATAAATGAGAAAACTGAGGCCCGGAGAGGTCCGTCCCCAATCCCTCAACAGCTAGTTTTGGAGCAGAAATAGGATTGAAATCAGCAGGCTTGATTTAGTGGTCTTTTCCTTCCATTCTAGGTACTGAAAAGTTATACAGTACAGTGCTACGGGAACCCAAATTAAATATCTGATGAACTTTTAAAATTTACCTTATTAAATATTTTAGATCCATTTGAAAGTACATATTAGTTTTGTGAACCTAGGTTATTTCTCTGCCTCAAACTTCACCGTTTCTTTGTTCTGCCATTTAAGTTACATGTGTTTGAGTGCTCCTAGCAGACACACATATATTCCCATTTGTAAGTCATGCCAAGTCTTCTAAGACCTAAGTCGGTTTACATAATTACACACACACATAGATAATGCATAAACATGATATTGACTTGATTCAAACAACCACAAAATGGTTAACAGACATAAATATAGGTGGTTATCAGATCAAACAAGTATGTCTTTAGTGGAGAGACCGTTTCTGTAGTCAGCTGGAGGGAGATGAGTTGTAGCCTCATCAACTCAATGACAGCCAACAACAACAACAGATACATTGAATGTATTCCACAATTAGAAATGCCTACGGTTGGAAACGCCAGGAGATGATCTAAACTTAATAATGAAAGTTTACACTTTTTACTGGAGGTACTCATTATAAGCTCTGGGCTTTGCAGTGTTTAACAAAGCAAACTATCCAATTTGTAAACTCAAGCAAGTAGCCAACGTAAAATTGATTGTGTTCCAGACATGTGTATTTCAGTCATGTAGTATTTTAAATGCAAACAAATAATTGGCTGAGTACATTTTCTTGTAGAAACAGGTTTAGAAAAGTGAGTGGATTCTCAGTAATACGCTCACCAAAGCCCCGTTAATACAAATTGTAGCCTGCATATATGTCTGTGCTCTGTGGAGTTCCTGGCTTGCTCTTCAGTCTTTTCTATGGTATCAGTTCAAAATATTTTAAGTTCATATTTTGCTGTTTTATTTTCTGCATCATGTAAGATGTATCAGGAATGAAGCATGGATATTAATCAAAGTATGAAAAAAACCAAACCAGTGGCTGTCAAGTCGATTCTAACTCACGGCACTCCACGTGTGTCAGAGTAGACCTATTCTCCATGGGGTTTTCGGTGGCCGAGGTTTCAGAAGTAGATCACCAGGCCTTTTTTCCAAGGTGCCTCTGGGTGAATTCGAACCTCCAGTCTTTTGGCTAGCAGTTGAGTGTACCAGTCAGGGACTCCCTCCCTGACCCTTCAGACCTACTCAAGGGAATATGCTAAGTAAAAAAAAAAAAAACAAAGCCAATCCCTAAAGTTTACATTCATTTATATAACATTCTTGAAATGAAAAATTATAGAGAAGGAGAACAGATTAGAAGTTTGTAGGGTTAGGGATGAGGGATGATAGTAATAATAATGATTCTTTGTCCCTACAAACGAACTAATTTGTTCTCTTTCTCTATAATTTTTAATTTCAAGAATGTTATTTAAAAACTTTAGAGATTGGCTTTTTTCACTCAGCATAATTCCCTTGGCAGGATCTGGAGGCTCTGCTTCCAAGATGACGCCCTCACATTGCTGTTGTAAGGAGGCCCACGGTCCTCACCTGTGGACCTACTCATTGGGCTTGAGTGTCGTCATGATGTGTCAGCTGACTTCCCCCAGAGCAAGTGATTTAAGAGAGGCGTCTACTGAGGAAGCCACAGTGCCTTTTTTGATCTAGTCTCAGGAGTCACAAGCCATCAGTCCTGCTATATTCTGTTCATTTGAAGCAAGTCGCTAAGTGAAGCCCACACTTAAGGAAGGAAAATTAAGCTCCACCTCTTGAAGGGAAGAGTATCACAGAATGTGTGGACATATTTTAAAACTGCCACAAGTAGGCATCATTACCGTCTCCATTTTTCAGATGAGGAAATTTGGGCATGGAGAGGTTAAGTGACTTGTCCAAGATGCATAGCTAGTGAGTTTCAGAGCCTGGCTCCATGTGACTACTTTCCTGCCACGTATGTGCTAGTGCCTTGAGTACTTAACCACGTAAATGCATATGGCAAGTCACATTAACTTTATTTCTTCATACTCATCCGCTCATATCTGGATATTCACAGGGTAGATGGCCTTCTCTATTATGCCTCATTCCTAGTACTGTGACTCAGTTTTCACATTTACTCGCTTAGTTTATTCTGCAGATATTTACTAAACACCTACTGCTAGGTACTGGGGTGCTCCCCACTGCCATTTGGGAAAGAATTTTCCATTTGAAGGAGGTGAACTGACTGAGCACCAAAGAATTTTTAAGCTGGTTATTGGATAGTTTCTCACAACTAAATAGGGAAGCAAACCTTTTTTCCACAGCTTTCTAGTTTTGCAATTCCCATACCTTCTGTGGTTGTGGATGTTACTAATAATGCATTGCAAACTGAAGCTGATAATGGGATCAAGTTACTCATATGGAGTTTTATCTGCCAATAACACAAAAAAAGCAATAAATGCTTTAGATCACTGGGAACTGTTAGAACCATAACCCATCATTGTCTTAGTTTTTTTCCCCAGATACCTTAAGTGCCCGTGAAGAACTCTGTGTGCTGTCTGGGGTAGTTTTTTCTATGTAGTTCAGGAGGGGTGGGATGATTTTCTTCTTTGAACAGATCTGCTGCTTAAAATGACAATCAGTCGAACTATGCAGAAGGAGAAAGGAAGAGAGGACTTGGGATTTTCGTATTTTCTGCTTGCATTTTATTTCATCAGTCCATGGAAGAGTCTGTATTGTGATTAGCCTAGGTGATCTCTTTGACATTCAGTTTCAGGATACTCTTGCTTGGTAGAATTACATTAGAATACAATAACAGATTGGATTAATGTATGCATTTTAAATCTTCATATTTTAGCTGTCTAAGCAGTGTAATTGAATGAAGAGTAAGATCCCATGGGCCAACCAGGATTGAAATAGGGTAAGCCAGCCAGAAGTTGGCTAAAGGAACTAAGGGAAGCCAATACTAGGGAGTCAGGGCAGAAAAGGACACCAGAGTTAAACAGTAAGGCTTGCTGCCTTTTAAGGAATTCCTAGTTGAGCTCTAAATACTCGACAACCGTATTTTGTGTTTGACAGTACTCAGTGAATTTCCTGGTAATGAGGTTGAGTTGTCACATGCACACACACATCTCTGCCTGTACCAAAGAACTAATGGACCACATGAACCACAGCCTCCACCAGCCTGAGCCTAGAAGAACTAGATGGTGCCCGGCTACTACCACCAATGGCTCTGACAGGGATCACAGTAGAGGTTCCCAAACAGAGGAGGAGAAAAATGAAGAAAAAAATTCAAGTTCACCAAAAAAAGACCAGCCTTACTTGTCTGACAGAATGCCGGAGACTATGGCCCCTGGACACCCTGCTAACTCAGAACTGAAGCCATTTCCAAAGTCCACTTTTCGGCTAAAGATTCTCTCTCCTTCATTTCTGTCGAGTCGATTCGGACTCATAGTGACCCTGTAGGACAGAGTAGAACTGCCCCGTAGGGTTTCCAGGGAGCAGCTGCTGGATTCGAACTGCTGGGTTAGCAGCCAGGCTCTTAACCATTGCACTACCAGGGCTCCAGCCAAAGATTTGACAGGCCTTTAAAGCAAACAACACACATGGGGAATGTGCTTCTCAGTTCAATAAAGTATACGAGACCAAAGGGGCAACACCTACACAAAAGCAAAGACAAGAAGGCAGGAAGGGATGGGAAAACTGGATGAATGGACATGGGGAACCTGGGGTGTAAAGGGAAAGGGAGAGAGTGCTGACACATTGTGGGGATTGCAACCAATGACACAAAACAATTTGTGTATACATTTTTGAATGAGAAACTAATTTGCACTGTAAACTTTCACCTAAAGCACAATAAAATTAAAAAAAAAAAAGATTGAACATTTCCTGTTGCATATTCTGAGCAGTGCTTGGTCTCTGTGTATATGAGTTTATGGAATGTGGTTGTTCCTTTCTTCTACATGTGCTCCTGTGAGTCTTTTCTCTCCTGTAATCCTACCGGAGACTTTCTGAGCCTCTTGGCAGAGGAACCCTGGTTTTAGCTAATAGGCCTTAATTCAGGATATAAATTTGGTATTCTACAGATAGGATCAACCAACTAAATAGCACTTGGGGCAAACACTAGTGAATCCCTCAAAGGTAGGGAGGTGTGCACTGTGGATAATCATGTGACTTTTTCCTTTAGAAAGGAAAGAACAATTAGCAATTCATAACTAAAACAAACCTGGGAGCCTGTAGCGAAAGCACTGTGACCCTTTCTATCCTCTGGTTAGTCAGTCCTCGGTGTCTTTAGCAACCTGGCCTCCTGACCCAAAACGTACCTTCCCAGGGCATGGAAAAGGAGCAAGTCTTTAATTCAAATAGGTGGCCATTGTCAGGAAGAGGAAACCAGACTGCCTACTCTATCTTGAAGCAAGTGCCCAAAAGAAACTGGAGCTTGACCAAAAGCCTGCCAGTTTCTACTGAGCTGCTGCCAGAATTAAATGCTTGGTAGACTGTTTTATTGATCGTGGCAATCCATTTTCATGGTGGCAAAACATGAATGGGAAATCAGAGCAGGTCGACGAAGCATGACTTTGAAAATGAGATAAATAGCAGCGTTCCGTCCTGCAATTCAGTGTTTCAGCTGATGCTTCGAGAACATGAAAAGAACTAAATCCATTTATAAAACAAACAAAAATCAAACCCGTTGCAGTCAAGTCGATTCCGACTGATAGGTACCCTATAGGGCAGAATTGAACTGCCCCATAGGGTTTCCAAGGAGTGGCTGGTGAATTTGAACTGCTGACCTTTTGGTTCACAGCCTGGTGCTTAACCACTGGGCCACCAGGGATTCAAATCCATTTGTAGCTTATTTTAAAAGAGTAAAATAATTTAACAAGTGTATACAACTCATAGACCTCCTTCTCCCTCATGTGTTCAAACAGCTCAGCCCTATGGGATATATGCTACACAGATATTTGGGGTTCGTTTTAACTGGTCTGTCCCTGGAACCAAGTTTATGTTACATGATCTCTCAGAAGAGAGAGATGGCAATTCCTGAGGTGTTGGAGAAATCTTGGTCCCTTTGGTCTCATCTTAGTGGGAAGCAGGGTGGTCACAAAGCAAGAACACTCTGTAACTGGACCCCGTGCCCTTTTTGGTTAGATTTTCTTTAGAGGAAAGTACTAAGAAACACTGACTCCTGGTCAGAATTGAAACGTGAAGTGAGTTACCTGAGTATATATTCTGCCGAGATGAAGCTTGTCCCTGTGGAGCAAAAATGGGAAGGAAAAGGACAAAATTTCTAAGGACAGAAGTAGATCGGCAGGCCCCAAGATTTTATATTTTCAAAGGAAGGAGACACATTTGGGCTTGTGTTTGTTCTCTCTCTCTCTTTCCCTCCTCTCTCTCAAAGCAGTTTATGCTTATAAATGTTAAATACAAAAATGTGTAAATGTATAAAATGTAAGTTCTCTATTGTCTTAGTCATCTAGTGCTGCTGTAACAGAAATACCACAAGTGGATGGCTTTAATAAAGAGAAGTTTATTCTCTCCCAGTCCAGTAGGCTACAAGTCCAAATTCAGGGCGTCAGCTCCGAGGGAACGCTTTTCTCCATCGGCTTTGGAGGAAGGTCCGTGTCATCAATCTTCCCTTGGTCTGGGAGCTTCTCTGCACAGGAACCTCAGGTCCAAAGGACGCTCTCTGCTTTCTTGGTGGTATGAGGTTCCCATGTGTCTCTGCTAGCTTCTCTCTTTTATATCTCAAAAGAGATTGGCTTAAGACACTATCCAATCTTGTATACCTCATCAGTATAACTGCTGCTAATCCGTTTTATTAGATCATAGTGACCGAATTTATAACACATAAGGAAATCACATCAAATTACAAAATGATACACAATTATACGATACTGGAAATCATGACCCAGCCAAGTAGACAGATATTTTTGGGGGCACAGTTCAATCCATCATGTCTGTAATCCCACCTTCCTTCTCACTATTAATATGTAGGTAGTTTGATATATGTTCCTTGCATGCTTTTTTTTGTCTTGCACATGTCCTAATTTATAAAAATATGAGAATTAAACTGGGATTGTGGAAATTAATAATTATGAACCTTGTTCTATGTTGGCAGATAGAGATGTCTCCCCTCATTGACACTTTAAATGTGCAAGTAATTAGTGAGTTTGAGCATCTTATCAAAAAACTTTTTGTGGATTACTCATTTACATTTGTTGAAAGTGGACTTGCATATGCATAAATATGTTTTTTATTATGAATTGAAATGTGAGTGATTTTACCAGTAACCATATTTACACATATATTGATCCACTCTGCCTCCGTTGATGGGTTGGTAGTCCTGAATTCTTGTTTTTGTTTGTCTTTTTATTCTATCTGTATTTTGGTCTGTGGCTTCTCATTTTTCTCCTTTATTTCGTGTTTTTTTTTTTGTCTCATTTCTCTTTTTCGCCTCTAAATTTCTTTCTCTTACAGTGCTAATCTATTCTGCCTTTTGCCATATATGAGTAACTGTTATGTGTTGTTGGGGTAACCATTGACATGATTGTTACTGGGTAACGTGGTCATCTCATTTTGTTGGCAGTGTAGTTACCAGAGCTGTTGACAAGCAACCACTTACTGCCTCCTATGAATACACAGTGTTATTCTCTAGGTTTCTGAAATCGATCAACAGATATTGATTGCATGTTGCTATAATGCTGAACAGGTTTCAGCGAAGCTTCTAGACTAAGGTGGACTAGGAAGAAAGGCCCAGTGATCTGCTTCTAAAATCAGCCGGTGAAAAGCCTATGGATCAGAACGATCTGATCTGCAACTGATCATGGGGATTGCACAGGACTGGACAGTGTTTTGTTTCATTGTGCATGAGGTTACCACGAGTCAGGGTCCATCCTGATGGCAGCTGCCAACTACAAACACTCTGTTTAAGATTGTGCTGCTGCTTGAGTTGACTGAGTCCTGGCGACTTCATGTGTGCAGAGTGGGAATGCTCTGTAGGGTTTTCAAGGCCTTGACCTTTCAGAAGCAGATCACCCGGCTGTCCACTACAAAACAAGAGCCTTCAAACTCTGCAACGCCATTCGACATAGCTTATCAGTGAATCCGCCTGGGTGTTTCAAAGAATGATTACTCCAGAAGAGTGATTCAACCATACAGCACATTTGAAAGCTTCTTTTAAAGTCTACATTTATATGTTTAGGAATGTGGGTAGATGGAGAGAATACTTACAGAGGGATAGCTTAACACAGACACACCCTCATTGAATTTACTCATTAGACTGTCTCAAATAAGTGACTATACATAGTTACCCATGAGTCATTAGAAAATGAGAAATTGTCTTCCCCAATCCTATGAATTTAAGAAGAATCTCAACAGGTCAGCCCAGAGCAGCTAAAACATAATGCAGAAAATGCCCACAGCCTTTGGACACTATGCTGTGTACCAGCTGTGGCTGGTGACTTAAACGTGTGTGTGGTTATTCTCTGTGACGTACTGAAATTAATCATTTATCTCTTGGTTTTTATTTTCATGTCTGGATTATGTTCAAAATAAGGTGTACGTTCTTTGTTAAATTGAGGGCTTTTTTATTTCAAGGCCTATTTCTAGTCTTTCTATCCAGGGAGGTTTAAGAATGAATGACACAGTGACTTTTCTTATTGAATTGGAGTCTTAACTCAAAAGCCAGTCACTGAAATGTGGCTTGTCCTTCCTGATAGGAGCTGGCAGTGCCGTTTAGGAACACATGGCCCATTTTATACAAAATGTATTGTGGTCTCTAAAATGCTAGATAATGACTGAGCCAGGAAGGCTCTTGCATTTACTCTTCAACACAGGACGATTTCTGCTAGCATTTATTCTTTCAGTCCTGATAGGGTAAAAATGATGTTGGGAGGTACTTCTACAGAATCCATCAGAGTCCGTTTGGGATAGAGCTGTCAGCAGCTTCATCTCTTGAATTTCTGTGATGCATGTTGTGTCCTTGACGAGAAATGTGTTTCCCCATGTGTCTGATAAAGTAAACATCTGTGAATGCTGAAGGCATAGTTCCAGGCACATCTGTGTCCGTACACACTGCTGGTAAATTAAGGGCTGCCCTAGATAATGATTTGACCTGCTGTAAAGTTCACTTGGCATCATTCATTTGTTCTTTTTTGGGGACAGTTTTTCATGAGCGTCTGATCATGGAGAAACCCAACTTTGCTACTTAATGGCTTAGATATAAAGTATGGTGGTGGTGGGAAGAATAGAGAAACTAGAATGTTCTCAAATACGCATATGATTCTAGTCCCTAGTCACCATGGACAAACACGAATTGGCTGTTTCGAAAGAGTTATTTTTTCCATTCATTATCCATGATTTCTTTTAAAAATTGCCTTCCCTTCCCTTGTTAGTCTTTCTGTTCCGTCAGAGGAGAGAATTTCTCTTCAGTGAGAGATGAAATATCCTGTCAGGTTTCTGAGACAATAGTGGACTTAACTAGATCCCAGGAAATATAAATCTCATGCCCATCTGTAATTGAAATGCCAAACATCTTAGTTGCCTCTAATTTGATAAAACAGTTGCTTTGAGCCTTTTGGCATCTATGGCTGAGTGGTAAACTTAGACCTCAAAGGAGCTCACTTTTTTTTTTTTCATGTATAACAGTTCACTATTGAGACACTAAGCTAAGAATCTAACTTCTCATTCTGATTTCCATAAGATTTTGTGTCATAAACTTCATAATTTTTTATTGATAAATTATTTCTAGTTTCCTAAAGAAAGTAAGGTAATTTCCTGAATCCAGGCAGTTATCAACCTAACAAAAGGAAAGAAACACCATATATAATGCATGCTTATTATAGAAGGATGGAAAATAAGGTAATAAATAACATTAGATTCACTTATTATTCCACCACTCAGGGCTGAATTATTTAAATATGAACATTTTGGTATATATCCTATAAGGCATTTTTCCACTTGGAAATACATATGTGCATTGGCTGTTTTACAGAATGAAACTGTACTATATGTACTATTCTCTTAAACATCATTTTTATTGGCTGCATCATATTCCATTATATGGACTTAGATGAACCTTAATTTATGTTAAGTAACCTTTTGTTGATCATCTCCGGATTTCTAATAGATTTTGTTGGTAAATTGTTTTGACTTTCAAGTCTGTAAATCCTTTTTCTTTAAAACAATGCTATACATGGAAGTTTATTTCCTAGGTAAACTCCCCAAAACCTAATTGATATCTGTCACATACGTAAGCTGCACTGCTGAACAAATCATACCAAATAGAACCTGCTTATATTATTTCCATGGCATTGTCTGTAATCTAGTCAGCACCTGGCAGTGTCAGGCACATAATGAGCACTCAACAAACACCAGGTTGCCCTGATCAGAGTGGAACAGACTGTGTTTACCTCCTAGACTATGGAAGAGGGTTGTGGGAGGTAGTAGACAGGGCACACTAGATAGCAGGATTCCTTCATGGTCTGTGTCTTTGGCAGCTTTCAGGAATTCAGCTTTAGCGGTCTTGATAAAGCAAACACTGATAAGTGGCAAAGATGGTAGACAAGAGGGGTAACATTGGCCCCAGAAAGAGGGGTTGGGAGCTCTTCTAATAAAAAGAGATTACTAAATAAGGCATTCAGAGGACATAGCAGTGCAAATGTTTATGAACCTAGTAGCAGAGTTTCCAAATATATGGAGCAAAAATTGATAGACCTACAAGGAAAAATCAACAAATCTACAATTATAGTTAGAGATTTCAATACCCCTCTTTAAATAATTGATAGAAGTTATAGGAATAAAATCAGTAAAGATATGGAAAACTTGAACAACAAACATAACCTAGTTGACATTTATGAACATTCCACCCAACAACAGCAGAATATACGTTTGTTTTAAGTGCACACACACTTACCATGTTCTGGGCCATAAAACAAGTCTCAATAACTTTAAAAGGATTCGAGTCATACAAAATGTGTTCTCAAGCTGCAATTAAATTAAATTAGAAGTCAGTTACACAGAGATAGCTGGGAAATCCTCAAATACTTGGAAACTAAATAAAGCATTTCTAAATAACCCATGGGTCGAGGTAAAAATCAAAAGGAAAATTAGAAATCATATTGAACTGAATGAAAATGAAACAACAACATACTAAAACTTGTGGGAACTTGTGGGTAGTTGATGGTAAATGTATAGAACTATATAAGAAAGAAAAAAGAAAAATCTCAGTGATATCAGTGTCTTCCTGGACAACCAGAAAAAGAAGAGCAAATTAAACTCAAAGAAAGCAGAAGAAAGAAAATTAAAAAAAAAAAAAGATCTGAGCGGGAATCAATGAGCTTAGAAAACAGAAAATTGGTGAAACCAAAAGCTGATTCTTTGAAAAGATGAACAAAATTGATAAAACTCTAGCCAGGATGATCAGATTAAAAAAAAAAGATACAAAGTGCCCATATCGGTAGAGAGAGAAGTAACATTACTACAGATTCTAAAGATACTAAAAAGATAATAAGGGAATATTATGAACAACTTTATGCCAATAAATTTGAGAACTTAGGTGAAGTGGACAAATTCCTTGGAAAACACAAACTACCAAAGATCATTCAATAGGAAATAGATAACCTAAATAGCTCCGTATCTATTAAAAGAAATTGAGTTGTAGTTAAAATCTTTCCCACAAAGAAAACTCCATGCCCACGTGAATTCACTAGCAACTACTACAAACATTTAAAGAAGTAATACCAATTATACACAAGCTCTTCCAGAAAATTGAAGAAGAGGGAATACTACCCAACTCATTCTACAAGGCCAGCATTACTCTGATATCAAAAACAAAGGCATTACAAGAAAAGGAAACAATGGACCAATATCCCGTATGAAGATAGATGCAAAAATTCTAAACAAAGTTTTAGCAAATTGAGTCTAACAACGTATAAAAAGACAATATATCCTCACCATCTGGGGTTTGTCCCAGGAATGCAAGGTTGGTTTAATATTTCAAAATTAATGAAATTCACCATATTATAAAAATATTTGTGAAGCATTTAAAAAGATGCTTATCATCATTAGTCACTTGGGAAATGAAAATTAAAACCACAATGAGATACCACTACACACCTATTAGAATGACTGAAACTTAAAAGACTGACGATACTAAATATTGGCAAGGATGTAGAGGAACTGGAACTCCTCTTATATACTCCTGATGAGAATGTAAATTGGTACAGCCACTTTAAAAGACGGTTTGTCGGTTTCTTAAATAGTATATATATTATATGATTCAGCCACTCCACTCTTAGGTATTTATCCAGTAAAAAAGAAAATAGATGTCTGTACGAATACTTGAATATTCATGTTGATATAAATATTCATAGAAGTTTTATTTCTAAAAGCCAAACACCAGAAACAACTCAATGTCCTTCGACAGATGAATAGATAAACCAACTGTGGTGTATCCATACAACAGAGTACTGCTCAGTAATCAAAATGAATGTACTACTGATACATGCATTAACATGGATGAATCTCAAAATAATTACGCTAAGTGAAAGAAGCCAGACCTAAAAGGGTACATAGTCTATGATTCCATTTATATAAAACTTTAGAACATGCAGATTTGTCTGTAATGACAGAAAGTATATCATTGGTTGCTTGGAGATGGGGGATAGTGAGATGAGGTGGGAGAAGTGATTAAAGGGGAATGAAGAAACTTTTGGAGGTGATGGATATGTTCACTATCTTGGCATTCAAGCATTCAGAATTCTGGGGCTGTTTACATCATTATGGAGTCCCTAGGTGGCACAATTGGATGAGCACTCAACTACTAACCAAAAGGTTGGTGATTTGAACCTACCCAGAGGTGCTTCAGGAAAAATGGCCTGGCAGTCTGCTTCTGAAAAGTCACAACCTTGAAAACCCCATGGAGTGAGGTTCTACTCTGCGCACATGGGGTCACCATGAGTTGGAATCAATTTAAGGGCAGCTGTTGTTACAGTTACATCATCATTTAATGTTGTTGCGGGCCATGGGGTCAATTTCGACTCATAGCAACACTATATGACAGAGTAGAACTGCCCCGTAGGGTTTCCTAGGCTGTAGTCTTTACACGAGCAGATGGCCAGGTCTTTCTTCTCCCGGATCCACTGGTGGTTTTGAACCGCTAACTTCTTGGTTAGTAGTCGCGCCACATAGTGTTTATTAAACATTTACATACATATGGCATGGCATTTTACTGCGTACTGTTCTTAAAGGGTCTTACTTGCTGATTTGTGCTTCTGTACAACTACAACCAGTGACAGTTGTTGGGGAGGTAGAAAACATTCTTGCTATTTCTCACTGAGGAAAAAATCTTCCCATATTTTACACGTGGTTAACCATTGACCATTAAAATTTCCTTTAAGTAGCAACATGATTTCTGAAGAGGAACTCAATCATGTTGTACCAGCATGAGTGAAGAAGAGGAATAGAAAATGTGGAATTCAATAGTAATTCCTTGCCTGTTGAATCAAGACTCATTTCCTAGCCAGTGACTTTTTATGTCCTCTGTGGTTTGACCCTAAGTTACCTGATCACTTTTGGCTCACCCTTCCCCTCTCCCCTGCTTCTCTGCAGGAAATGCACACTCTAGCTAGTTGTCTGCACGCCCTGCCTTCACAATGCACGATGCTGTCCCACTTTGCTGCCTCAGCTAATGCTTTTCTCTGCCTGTGGTTATCACCCACTCATCTCACCTTTATCTTTATCTGGTAAAATGCTCCCCTATCTTTATCTGGTGAAATGCTACCCGTCCTTTGAGTTCCCATTCAGATGCTAGCATGACACCCCCCTTCCTGCAGCCAGAAGTGTGCCCTCTGCCTTCTGTATTTTAGTACACATTGAGCACATAGTTCTCACCATTTCTCGAATTATAAATATTTACATATGTGTCTTGTATGACTTATTAGTGGCACCTAGCAGGCGCCTTGGAGCCCTGGTGGTGCGGTGGTTAAGAGCTCGGCTGCTAACCAAAAGGCTGGCAGTTCGAATCTACCAGCTGCTCTTTGGAAACCCTATTGGACAGTTCTGCTGTGTCCCGTAGGGTCGCTGTGAGTTGGAATCACCTTGACAGCAATGGGTTAGGTGTTTTTTTTTTTTTGAGCAGGTGCTTTGCATGTAGTAGGCATACATTTTGGTTGTGCTATGGAAGAACCCAATGGGAGCACCAGTCAGTGAGGTCCCCTGCTGTTTTAGATTGACCAGATGCAGAGTTTGGCATTTTAGCTACTATTTAGATTTGTTTGGATTGTTAACTGTATTTGTACATTTATTAAAACTACTGTAATTATTCATGCCAACGAGGGAAACCGTTATAAGCAGGAGAAAGCAAAATTTGTTTCAATTTTATTTTTGAAGCATGTTATATGGTCGTATGATTAAGGCAGAGGAGTGGCAGATGTACTGCCAGAATTGCATTTCTTCTGGCGCTAATATTTAAATTGTATGGAACCCCCACACATTTTCAGAACCAGACATTGGCTGTTGGGAGAAGGAAGTCAGCATGTAAATTTAAATTGTTGTTGTTAGTTGCTGTCCAGGTGACCTTATATAACAGAACAAAATGTTGCTCAGCCCCGTGCCATCTTCTTGATCATTGTCATGTGTGAGTCTGTTGTTGCGGTGCATGTGAAAGGCGTACAATGAATAAAAAAGGCCGAAGAAGAATTGATGCCTTTGAATTGTGATGTTGGAGAAAAATATTGAGTATACTATGGACTGCCAAAAGAACAAACAAATCTGTCTTGGAAGAAGTACAACCAGAATGCTCCTTAGAAGCAAGGATGGAGAGGCGACGTCTCACATACTTTGGACATGTTGTCAGGAGGGATCAGTCCCTGGAGAAGGACACCATGCTTGGTAAGGTGGAGGTTCTGTGAAAAAGAGGAAGACTCTCAATGAGGTGGATTGACACGGTGGCTGCAACAATGGGCTTAAGCGTAACAACGATTGTGAGGATGGCGCAGGACCGGGCAGTGTTTCGTTCACTTGTATATAGGGTCGCTATGAGTCGGAACTGACTTAATGGCACCTACAACGTTGTTGTGGCTATTGTGTAATGCCCTGTAACCTAGGAGGCTTGTCATCTGGCACTGTATCAAACAGTAATTCCGTCGTGATTCATAGAGTTCTCATTGACTAATTTTTCTAAGTAGATCACCAGACCTTTCTTCCTAGTCTGTCTTTGTCTAGAAGCTTTGCTGAAACCTGTCCGCTACAGGTGACCCTGCTGCTATTAGTGGCATAGGCTCCAGCATCCTAGCAATACACAAGCCATCACAGTACAACAAACTCACAGACTGGTGGTGGAAATTTAAATTAGCTAGTGGTCATTCAGTCTGAATAATCCACATAGAAGTACTCAAGACTTGGCTTAATGGCATCTTAACATTAGAATGTTTGTTGTCATGGAAACCACTTCAGCTGGGTGTAGGAGCTGTGGAATATTTGGAGAAATGTGTTTCTTGAGATCGCAGATGAGAGTCATTCTTTGGGTTGTGCGCTCTCTTGACCGCTTCTCAATTTTCTTTTCTCAGGTCCGGACCCTCTTTGTCAGTGGTCTCCCTCTGGATATCAAGCCTCGGGAGCTCTACCTGCTTTTCAGACCATTTAAGGTACCTTTATCCATTTTTCAGAAATTGTAAAAGGAAACAAAAAGTCAGTGTGCCGTGTGCTTTGTGAGGTTTTTTGGGAGGCAGAAATGAAAGGTTTGAGAAAACACCCTGTAAAGTGATGTTTGTAAAAGATGAGTGAGTAGGGGAAATGTAACAAGTGAGTTCTAATGTAAGTCTCACCTACCGGACAGTTAAACTGCTTCTTGTTCTCCAGTGACTAGAGAGGTCTCTTCTTTTACTAATATGGATGTGTAACTGGGCCCCACTGTCTGTATTCCACTTAGAATAGCCTCAGCATCCTCCTGGTTTATCTTACCGCAGTTGGGGATGTTCTTCTGAGTGGAGATCACCCACAACGTTATAAACTACTTATAATGTATTCATAAAGCAGTTGCAATAACACAGGTCAAGCCCTATACCTAGGAGGTTTCCTTATTTGTTGAAATAGTGCTGTCAGTACTATTCTCTGGAGACATAATAGGTTAAATAGACTTTTATGAACTGCACTAGCCACCATTATTTTTACCATGGGAAAAAGTGTCCTTAAGTTTCAAACAAAGTAGAAACACAGTTATAGAGAATGTCTTGGTTTGAGTTGAAGGGACTTTTTCCTGGTGCTTAGTGAAATGCTGAACGTAGCTGCTTGTCCGTGGTAACTATGGAAATAAAATAACTTTTGAGTTACTTCATGTTGATAAGATTGAAAATTTAACAGGAAACTGGCATACGCTGAAACAACTCTGCCTCCAAGGAGCAGCCTTGAAGGTTAGCCTTTGGAGAAAAGGAGTAAGCTGGGAATGGGCAGAATGTGGACCTGGAAGGCATGAACTCAGGGCCTTGTGTCTAGGACGGCTGAGCTGGTCAGTGTGGCCCTGTCTGCAGCACTGCCTGGCAGGGGCCACACTTATGACTAGGTGACGGGCCATCTTGATTTCTGGTGAAGGAGCAAGCCTGGTTGAAGTTGGACCCTAGCCAGAGGCGGGACAGGTGGAGGGACAGGATCTGGTTTCTTAGGGAAAGGAAGTAGGATATGACAACTGAAAACACCTGGGTGGAGAAAGCCAGTTACAACCGACAAAGATAGAAGGCATCCTTTTATATGGGACATAACTCTGCTCTGACATCGTCCCCCGAATGTAACAGTAATGAGTGCTGATGCCAGCACAGAGGACAACAAAGAGGTTGGACATCAGCTTAGCTGAGAGGAAGTGGAAAAGGAAGAAATGTTATGTAAAGAATGCCAACTTTATAGGATTTCCTGTGTTTCTTCTACCAGGGAGCAGTTTTTACTGTCTTATCCTTTTTGCAGGATGATGACTTTTTAAGCTAATTGATCTTCCTAATAGGAAAGTTACTGCTATGTTTTTGTATTTATAAAGAGAAAGAGATTCAGCAAACAAGCCCCCTTATATGAATTATCTCATTTAATTCTCACCACAATCCTTTAAAGTAGGTTAGCCCCATTTTTTTTTCAGATGAGGAAAATCAAACTTGGAGCGATCGAAGAAATAAGTTTTGCTCAAGTTTACAATGTATAATAAATGGCAGAGCCAGAATTCAGATCCTAGCCATCTGACTGTCTTGTCCCTGCTCTGAACTATTAATATTAAGCTGCACTGCTTCTCTATTTGGGGCTTGAGAAGCAATATATCCCAGCCATTCTGAGTCTGTGGTGTTTCATTTGAGTGAAATATCCATTTGTCCTTTGCCTTTGAGGCCCTCAAGGTGTTTAAACCTCCAGGTTTTTTGGAAAAGAGCACCTTGAAAAAAGGAAGAGGCAGGGCTGTGAATCATCACCTCTCTGGCCCAAAGAGCTCAAGGCCTTTGAGATAAAATGTTTACAGTATCTAATTGGTTATGTAGTTCTCTGCTGGGAAGATGTGAAGATGAATCAATCCCAACATCCTGCTCACAAACCCCAGTGCTGAAGTCAGGACCCTGAGACATTCCTAACAACCCTCTTTTAATTAAAGTCCCTGGAGGCTGACGCTGGTCTGCAAATCCGTCTCCACAGTGATTCGTGCGGTGGTCAGTCACGTCAAGTGGTGTTTTTCCCCCCTTGTGTCATCCATCAGTGCAAGCCACCAGCCATTGATTACTTTTAGAATTAAATAGAGTTGACATCCTTATCCTGAGGAGCTAGGGTGGGTACAAGGAAGGAATAGAAAGTCAGCAGGGGATTTTTTGCATGTCCCAATCAGAATACCAACATGAAAACTGGCAGCTTCAATAAGTAAGCAAAAGAATTCACAAAATTCCATATCACTTCCTGTCTTGCCTCTCTGGCAATTTTGAAATGTTGCTAAAAAGATTCTACCTAACATGTTCTTAGGAACCCTGGTGGTGCAGTGGGTAAGTGCTCAGCTGCTAACAAAGGTCAGTAGTTCAAACCCACCAGCCTCTCCGTGGGAGAAAGATGTGGCAGTCTGCTTCTGTAAGGATTACAACTTTGGAAGCCCTATGGGGCGGTTCTACTCTGTCCTGTAGGGTTTCTGTGAGTCAGAATCGACCTGATGGCGACGGGTTTGGTATTTTAGTATGTTCTTAATGTTTCATTGCTGTTATTTTATAGCAAATGTATGATGAAGTCATCACATGCTCTGACCTTCCCATCCTTGTTAAATCGATTCCACTCATTGTCCTGCTTCTACAAAATCACTGTTCTTACCTGCTGGAGAAAGTCATTGTTTTTCTACTATTGCATGGCTTCATAAAAAAATATAAAGATGAGAAACATAAATCTATGAATTTCAGGGCTTTATTTTTTAGGTTCTGAATATATAAACATTTGCTTTCCAGTTAACCTAAGATGATTTGTGAGGAGAATTAAATAGATATTCGTAGAGGGACTCACTTTCACTTGAGCGAGATGTTGTTAGAGTTATTTTTCCCCGTAGTCCTTGTTGGCTAAACTTGCTTCTTCTTTATTTTCAGGGCTACGAGGGTTCTCTTATAAAGCTCACGTCTAAGCAGGTAAGAATCTCAGACTTCAGACTTGTGTATAAATTATCGCTTCTATATTAAGTTTGAATCATCTTTCTTCAGCAATGTTACTAGGACCCAATATTCTTTTTCATTCCCGTTAGGATTTAATTGTTGCTGTTGCTTTAAAACTAAAAGGTGAGATCAGTTAGGAATTAGCACAGGAAAATGATTCATAAATCACTGTCTCCAGCTAGAGTGTTTGGGACTGCCCCCAGGGAAGTGAACCACAGTGCGCCCAGCTCTGAACCAGTGGAAAGATCATAGTTAAATTGGGATTGGCTTGCATATTCAAAGGAAATAATGAATTATCATCCAAATCCACTTTTATTCCTTTTTTTCCCTCTATTTCTTTTTATAAGGTTAAACAGGCAAACTTTAACAGTTAATATAAGTATCAGATGGTGAAGAACCATGCTGTCTTTCAGTCCCCTCATATCTGTGGGCAGAGTCGCAAGTCCAGACCAGAGCATGGGGGTGGAATGGACCCTAATAGTTCCTGCAAGCTTCTTGAAGATTTTTAGCTATATGTTGCTTCTTTTTCTTTAATCTGAGCAGTCAGCATGCTCACCCACTTTTTATCTCTCAGTAAGGAATTCTCTGGTTCATCACAAATAAGCTCTGTTGCAAGCACCCTTCTGGACAGCAAAATATGGCACCCAAAGGGATTATTACCTCTATTTATCTAAAGTAATGTGTTTCACATGCCTAATTAAACACTGGATTTTTTAAGGCATCCCTTGGGATTTGAGAGGGAAATGTTCACTTTGTAATTCTGCTCATCAGTGAGAGAACAGAGCTTTTATTACTGTCATTGTATTCCTTGCACTTACAGTGTACCAAAAGGTGATTCGGTTCTCTTTCCATTTTAAAAGATGAAGAAACTGAGGTACAGTGAATTTGATTTAGGAAAGTAGAGCCTTTCTGACCCAAGTTTTCCTCTGTCCCCTTGTTCACTGCTACTCACCTTCCAACCCCTTCTAGATTTTTTTTGTGACTCTACATCCCCAGCTCTGTCCCTTGAAGACCTACCCTCACAATCCCTGTGATACATGTGAGAAATTTGACTATGCCACTGAGTCATGATTTTTCTGGACTGGCTTTCTTATTTCTACCTGTTGCCTGTGGTCATTTCTTTATCGTAACGCTTCAGTTTGGCATCACCCTTGACCCAGAAAAATAGACACCTCCCCCCAATTGTTTTTTCTTCATATTTCTTTTTATCTCCTCAGCCCGTAGGTTTTGTCAGTTTCGACAGTCGCTCAGAAGCAGAAGCTGCAAAGAATGCTTTGAACGTAAGTACTACAGTGATGTCATCTTTGGGGGTTTCTTTATGAGGTGGTGGGAAATAATGGAATCTCTTTGGACAGGAAATCAAATGGAAGGAATATGAACGCCCAGCCTAACAGGGAGGGATTCGTCAATTTAATTATCCCCCTGAAGAGCTCTTTCCTAGAATTGCGATCAAATGTGCAAAGCATTAAATCACATTTTGCTTTTCTCTGGCTTTTACTGAAATGCTCAAAATACCTAATGATGTGGGGCCCATAACATCCCACGGTGGTATGCAGCCCTCTTATTTTCTCCCGAGGAGAAGAGAAACTAGCTTGGCCATCATTAGACCCTAAATGACAAAGCCAAGAATAGATCAGAATCTTGGGTTTCCGTGTCTCGTAAGGTTTTCCTTTTAGGTGTGTGGCTTTTTTTTTTCGATTGATGAAAAATTTCCATGTAAGACTCTCCCAAAAGACATTCTGCACTGTGATAGAATAAATTGTAGTAAACTGTAATTGAGTAGAGATACCTGTATTTGGTTTGTGGGCATCTTGTCTACATATTCTGAGGCTTCTACTAGTGTCATTAATATGATTCCCCTTTAGTTTGTTGAAAAAACCAAACAAGTTACTGTAGTAAGGGGACTAAGCCGAAAGAAGGTGGAAGAAAGCCGAATTTAAATCCAGATGCTGAGTACTGATCCTCGGGTGAGGAGTCTCAGTGAAAAGTCTAGCTCTGTCCTGCTCCAGGCGATTCTCCTGGCATCTATCAATAAGTGTGGATTAAAGCAGCCAGAGTTTTCAGGGTGCTTCCTGAAAGGCAAGTGGACACTTGACTGGTTGTAGAGTATCAATGTGTGGACTTTGGGGAACTCGTCGCTGGCCTTTCTGCTATGTGGAGCCTGCAGAAGCTCCTGCCACCTGCTCCTGAGTGCCTAGACACTAAGGCAGATGATGCTTAGGAGGGCTGTTGAAGAGACCTCATGGTCAGTTGACTTGGAGGCCTGAGGGAATGAAGCCTTTATATGGGTCTTCTGAGTTGACACAATTATATCACACTGTGACACAATCTTGAAAGGATTTTAAACTTTGAGAAAAAAAATATGCATGATCTCAGAAGAAGTGTTTTGCCTATTGTTGTTGGCTTTTCAGAAGAAACCTACCAGAACATCTTAGGAACCCAGGCACTCCAAAGAGCTCACACTTTTTATGGGTTTGGGTAGATGACCTATGGTCAGAAAAACTGCCTACTCACCCTATTCTTCTCCCAGAACAAAACGCAACCCAGTTATTTTATGAGCACCCGTGGTACACACTGAGTGCTGTGTGTAATTGAATGTTTTGATATAGAAATTGTTTTATGATTTTTTTACACTGCATAGATAGTTTTCTCAGTATGACCCAATTTTTTTATATATATTTTTTAACTTTTTTATTGTTGTAGTTAAAATGAAGTTTACATTTCAAGTTAGTCTC
>NW_004444045.1:1425094-1467154 GCF_000243295.1 Trichechus manatus latirostris
ACTATCTAGTTAGTAAATAACCCTCACCCTCCCTCCCCACCCTCATAACCATCAAAGAATGTTTTCTTCTGTGTTTAAACCTTTTCTTGAGTTCTTATAACAGTGGTCTTATACAGTATTCGTCCCTCTGTGATTGACTAAATTCACTCGGCATAATGACCTCCATGTTATAAGATGTTTCACAGATTTATCATTGTTCTTTATCGTTGTGTAGTATTCCATTGTGTGGATATACCATAATTTGTTTATCCATTCGTCCATTGATAGGCACCTAGGATGTTTGCATCTTTTTGCTATTGTGAACAGTGCTGCAATGAACATGGGTGTGCATATATCTATTTGTGTGACAGCTCTTATTTCTCTAGGGTATATTCCAAGGAGTGGGATAGTTGGATCATATGGTACTTCTAAATTTCTAGCTTTTTAAGGAAGCGCCAAATTGATTTCCAAAGTGGTTGTACCATTTTACATTCCCACCAACAATGTATAAGTGTTCCAGTCTCTCCACAACCTCTCCAGCGTTGTGTTTTTTGGATTAATGCTAGCCTTGTTGGAGTGAGATGATATCTCACTGTAGTTTTGATCTGCATTTCTCTAATGGCTAGCGATCGTGAGCATTTCTTCATCTGTCTGTTAACCACCTGAATATCTTCTTTGGCGATGTGCCTGTTCATATCCTTTGCCCATTTTTTAATTGGATAACCCAATTTTTTAACTTAAAAATAAAACTCTAATTTCTGTCCGGGCAGTATTTTCTGTTATTCTAACCAAGTAGGCATGTTTCTAAATGGCAGAAATATTTTGGTGCCTTGAAAGTTATGTTAAATGAAGGGTTCACTGTGTGCTTTTCATTTGTTTCTGTAAAGGAGGTAATAGCAGATGAAGCCCGTTCACAGGGCATGCTCTCATTGCCTCCTGTTATCTGTTGTGTGTATGAGGATGTCACTGATATAATGTCTGAAGAATAGTGGGCTCTTTAGTGACCTCTCATCTGAAGGAAACAACATTTCCTAGATAGGCTGATTTCTCTCCCCCTCAGATAGCTTAAGTTTATTTTAAATATTTTTAAATGATGATAGCCCTAAACTGTGTTTCCTTGTCATAGTAAGCAGAGTACAGTAAACCTAATTTAACTTTTTCCTGGTGCCTGAGGGTCATCATTACACATAGCAGGTATTGAACCATGCTATAACTAGTGATAAAGGTGTTTAAGTGCGTTTGCCCTTATGGCAGCTGACCCCATACCACTGCTTTCTAGTCCTGAGGTCTGGTTTGGGATAATTCTGCTTGCTCTCAGCTCTCCCTTCTTTTCACTAGCCGCAAGCCTCCCCCTAATCATTAATGCTGTTTGCTGTTCTTGTGTTAATAACTTAGGAAGACCCCGAAGCAAAGCAGGTCTGTTTGTGTGGACCTGAGGATAATGAGCCTGGGCTTCCTGACTTGTCAGTGTAGGGCATTTACTGAGTTCCTGGCTAACATCTTTCTTGACATTTTTAACATATATATGGAGCCCTGGTGGTGCAGTGGTTAAGAGCTCGGCTACTAACCGAAAGGTCTGCAGCTCGAATCCTTGGAAACCCTATGGAGCAGTTCTGCTCTGCCCTGTAGGGTTGCTATGAGTCAGATCAACTTGACAGCAACGGGTTTGTTTTTATATATATGTGTACACACACACACACACACACACACACACACACACACACATCTACTAGTGTTTCTAGTATTAAGTATAGAAATACTATGTACATTGGAAATCTTTTCCTATTTTAAAGTTGGAGGAACTGAGACCTGGAGAAGGTGGATGCCTCATTCAGTAAGCACAGGTGAGAGCTGCAGCTCAGTCTTGTACACTTTACACAGCATTATTCTGCTTGCTCGGTCCATGGAAAGTTGCTGCGTTTTTCCCGGTGGCAGTGTTTGATTCATATTGTCCAGGACATATAGCCATGGTAAAGTATGGTGTGTGGCCATTGATCGGGGTTTCTTCTCTCTGCAGAGGAAATGGGCCATTCCATTTTTAATCATGAAGCTGACTCTTACTTTCTGTATGACCCAACATATGATACTCTTTCAGGGCCACCTCTTCTAATTGAGTTAAAAACATATGATGCTCATAGCCTATATAAAGTTTTCTTCTCTCATGTCATTTGTCCAGGCTTCTCATCTTTCATTAATTTAAATTAAAAGCTTCCCTCACAATTCTCTGGGGAAAGTTCAATGTTATAATATTTTATTTTATTCCACTATTGAGAAATTTAACCCTCAGTCCATTAAGTCCCTCTATATAGAACAGTTCACAGTGTTACAAACCACTTCTCCATCTTTGTAGCTTCTCTTCCTGTTATTATTACAGGATAGTAATATTCTTGGTTAGTGTGTCTTGGTTACTGACTGACTCAATAATTGGTATTAATAACTAATCTTTTTCCCAAATGACTGATTCTTTGTTGTTGTTTTGAACATTTTATCGCGGTTTGGGTGAAAGTTTATGGAGCAAATTAGTTTCCCATTCAACAGTTTATACACATTTTGTTTCATGACATTAGTTGCAATCCCGTCAATGTGACAGCACTCTACCCACTTCCTTCCTTCCTGGGTTCCCCATTTCCATTTGGCCATGTTTCCTGCCCTTTCCTGCCTTCTAAACTTTTTTGTTTTTTTTTGGGGGGGAGGGGGGGCTGCAAATGCAGCCCTTTTGGTCTGGTCTGGTTGGTTGTTCTAAGGAGCACTTTCCTCACGGGTGTTACTGTTCACATTATAGGCCTGTCTGTCTGCCTGAAAGGTTATCTCGCCAGTAAGTTCGGTTCCAGGTTTGAAGGGTGTCTAAGGGCCATAGTCTCAGGATTAGTGATTCTCAAGTCCATTTATTTTCTTTTATTTTTGGATTATGATTCATTCTGTTTGATAATTTATGAGAAAACATGCTCAGATCAAATTAAGTGGTAACATTGAACTTCTCTCGGATGGTTACGGTACTCAAATCTTCTAAAGTAAATACAGTCCATTTTATTTGTATGGCAAAATCTCCCTAATTAGGCTAAAAACAATCCCAACCCAGGCTTCCCTTCAGGTTATCTATGATCCCATTAATCCGCATGATTACAAATCCCATCCATTCCTCACCTTGACAGCGAAATATCTGAGATATCTTTCACCTTACACATATGTTTGCAATTTCTGTACCAGCAATCCTCCATTTTCCCCTCAGTGGAAGTTGGGGCTGATAATCCAGAGTATCAAATTATTTTTACAATTTGTTTATAATTTTGGAATGTAAATCAAATATAGTGATATCCAGACAGCCTGATTTGACAAAAATTCTGATTTATGGAAATTTTAAAAATAAACACAGGAAGCAGGGTAGGTCTAATGGTAAAGACCCTGAGCGGAGGTGGGAATAAACTATCTCTGCCTGTTCCCAGTGACTGTAGGACCCCCAAATGGCCATTGTTGCCTAGCAGAAATCTTGTTTCAATAAGTACGAATGATGTGCAGTTAACACTTCAGGTAAACAGGTAACGGGGTCCTTGCCTGTGTTACAGTTCCAAAAGTGCATTGTCTTACTTCAGTGTTGAGGAGCTGCCCATCTGCAGAAGGTTGTGGACTCTTGAGTATATGTGTTTGGTGCTATCCATCCCTCCTAATTTGGTATCCCCTACTTAATAGTTGTTACTGAGCTAGGTTAGATCTTTTTGTTGTGTGCCATCCAGTTGATTCCAACTCCTACCAATCCTATAGGACTGATAAGAACTGCCCCCTTAGATTTTTCTAGGCTGTAATCTTTAGGGGAGCAGATCACCAGGTCTTTTCTTCTGCGGAAAGGCTGATGAGTTTGAACTTTTGGTGTGCTGCCTGGCACTTAACTGTTGTGCCACCCGGGCTCCTTAGGTTATATTTTAGACTCTATTAATAAAGTATTACATCAGAACTAGAAAAGTAAGAAGTAATTAAACCTTTTTTTTTTTTTTTTTTTAGGCTAGCACAGTAATTTGCTTTACCTGGCTAAAAGAGAAATAAATGTATACAACTCGATTGCTTTGAAAAGATTCATGCATAAGCCAGGATTAGGTGCGTTTGTGTGTTCACCTGCACGATAGTGTTCTTTTCGTTCTGTCTCTTCCTCTCAAACCACCCCAGATTCAGTGGGCTGTTAATCAGTACTCTTTGACTGATTTTAATAGTAGATTCTTTACTGCTGCATCATAAAGTTCACAATTCTCTGCACTTTCTCTCCTTGCCCTTTTGATTTCTTTTGGAATCTCACGTGACTTAAAATGTTGTTTAACAGGTAGCGGTAACATTTCTTTTCTGTGATGACAGTTCTAATCAATGAAAGTATGTTATCCTTAAATAGTTTACTTTATCTGTTCATAAATAACAGATGGAGGAAAAAACCCAACCCTTGGATGATTCGTTTAATGAGACTTATGTTTTGTATTCTTTTTATATACAACAGGGAAGAAGCAAAGGCAAGATATTTTCTCTAGGTCTAAATAGATTTTGGAATAAAGAGATGAAAAGCAGTTTTCCTTTGAAAAGGGCAAAAGGTGACTGACAGTCATTCAGAGATGTTCAATGCAAAAGAGCCTTAGTAATAAATGGAAAAATAAAGAGGAACTGAGAATACAGAGTATTAAATTATTACTTGATTATTGAAGAAATGTGTTGGTTCAGCAGTGTTTGTGGTAAATAAAAGAGTTTTTAGAAAAATATTTCATAACTTGTAAGAAACCGTGTTGAAAAGCACTTGGCTAGTGTAACATGTTAGAAAAAATAATTGATATAATTAGGGAAATTTAGTTTTTTCTATCTTCATAAATTATGCTGGCATTAAAGTGAACATTACAGTTATTTGTATCACATTGACTCCATCATTGTGCATAATTTCAGGGTTTTTTTTTTAAAGTAGCTTCAATAGTTTCTGTACATTTGGGTCTAACTTTGTTACTCCTGCATATAAGGTTCTTCATCTGTGAAATGGGAGTATTTATTCATCCCAAAAGTGTCAAAGGGAAATAACCAATTAAAACACTTGCAAATGCTTTAAATGTGAATATATTTTCTTAACCAAAAGATGCAACATAAAGTGCACATACAAGCTCCTGAGTTCAGAGGGACACGAGGGCGCGCAAAGACCTTTTGGCTTTGGTTCGCCAGAGTCTGGATGACACTCTCTGTTTCCTGTAGCAGATTTTCCTGACTGATTGTGCAAGTTAGGACTTTAGATCTTTATGTTTCTACAGCTTGCGAGTTAGGTGAATTCTTTCCTCTAAACAACACTTCACAAACTCAGGCATCCAGATGGGCTATCTCAGCCCCTCACCAGGCACTGTGTCAATATGTTTCTTATCAGTTTTAAAATTTCTCCCTGAGCTTCTCTTAGCCTATTGCTCAAAGTGGTTGCGGAGGCCCCATTAGCATGATCCCAGCTGGGACTTTTGGAGAGGAAATGTGCAAGGCTGCCAGATGAGATCATGAGCCTGATCTAGTGTTTATCTGTTAAATCTGTTTATAACTGCTTACTCTTGACTTGCAGTGTTTAAAGGCAGCCACTTGACGTCACTGGGTTGGGGGCAAGGCCCTTGTCAGTATGGAGCCACCCCAATGCAGGGTTGTTGAACCCTTCATATTTTTCTCAATGACTGTATGTTCACTCTGGGGCTTAACAGTCAGCCCAATTCAGCTGGCCCCCTAAATAAATCTGAAATAGGCTCTCCATAAAAGACACACTACCAAAAGTGACTCATACCTCAGATACAGTTTTTTAAAAAGCACTGGTTTAGCAAATGTCCAGTGCTTGATTGGTAAATAGAGAAATTGTCCAAATTTTCATTTTGCTGTGCTCTGCTCTTTTATGACAGGCCCTGCACATTTGGTTATTATAAAACCTCTCAAGGATGGAGCAACACATAATATACAAGTTCTTCTGAAAAAAACACATGAAAATGCGTTTTATTTGGGTGTCAGTAATTTGTTAAATTACCAATTAGGATCTTCGTCTGAAGAAGAGCAAATTATTTAAATCTCTTTTAAGTGTTCACATAGGAAACTGGAGAATATAACCCTAGTAAAAGAAATCCCAGGGGAATTTGAAGAAGGAAACGTGGCCGGAAATGTTAGTATCATCCTTACTCCGGGGAAATAGCCAGGAAGAACCACAGGTTCTCACAAATAAGCAGGTGTATGTTCCAATGGCAAGTGTACGCGGGTATCTCAAGGTTACCTGGCTCTTCTCTAGGTAAAACAGTTCATCGGATTTTATGTAGCTGTGGAGCCCTGGTGGCGCAGTGATTAAGCATTCAGCTGCTAACCAAAAGTTCAGCAGTTTGAATCCACCAGCTGCTCCTTGGAAACCCTAGGCAGTTCTCCTCTGTCCCATAGGGTCGCTGAGTGGTAATCGACTCATCGGCGACAGGTTTGGTTTTTTGTTTTGTTTTACATGTGAAACTATCCTTTGGATTTTCGTGGTGGCCCCCCCCCAACCCTTTTTTTTTTTTTTTTTTTTAAGGATCTACTTGTTTAACATATTTGGACTGCCTTTTAAAAATGAGATCTCATGTTGACCTTGCCCTTTCTACATGGCATTTCAAAAATGCTGAGAATCTGATTTACCTTTATTGTAAATGTAAGTGGAAAATATAGCCAGTGTTTGTGGACCATGACGTCCTAAGAGTAGGTTGGTGCTAGGACTCCTTTTGCTAAGAAGCCAAGCCGGTTTTAGAACCGAGAAGTCTTGACTCTTTAGACCATCTACATTACTGATGGTTGCACGGTATCACCAGCACATCTTGGTGCCTTCATCACTGGCTTTGTTGCTTTCCCTTACTTTTTAGTGGCTGATCATAACCACCATAATGACTAGGGCTGATCATACAAACCATAATGACTAGACGCTACAATGCTCCCTCCCGTGCACTGGCTTAATGTTTCTGATAATCTCTGTGGCTTTGAATTTTTGGAACACAAAACTGAAACCCTTTGTCTTACTCTGTAACTGGAATGCATGAGAACATTTTGAAGCCTTAGGGGGATGGAGGACTTAACCCCTTAAAATGGAATAAGGTGTTTTAACTGGACATCTGTCAGTTACTGTGCTCTTAATATTATTTCCTTGTAAGTGTATACAGTGCGAGGTGTTTTCTTCCTTTATACTTAATTGCAAGATTTTTCTTACTGTTTTTATAGATATATTTAATAATTATTACATGGAAACTTAAGTGGTTTTTTTTTTTTAAATAACAGACCATAAATAGTCAAAGATTTTTTAACATATAAAATGAGAAGAACGAAGTAGAGTAAATGCTTCTAGATTATGAGAACAATAGATATCTAATGAATTAAACGTCTCTGGAAGAACAAATAGCAAACCTATTGGAGTGAACTTGAGGAGGAGAAGGTGTATGTATTGGGTTAAACTAGAATCTTTTAAGACTAAAAATTCTTTTCTAAATACGTAGTTTTGATTTTCATTAGAGAACATTTTGAAAAATTAAGTGGTACTTTGAGTAACCTGTACATTGCATAAAAGTATATAAGATTTTATCTAGCTATTGTGGGGAAATTAATTTTTAAGATCAGTACTTTAAAGGATAAAAATAGTTTTCCCAGAAAATGCAGTTGGGTAGAAAATTCCTAGCATCAACTGGTGACAAAGGGTTCTCTTGTATTTTGAATTGTTTTAACCCATTCTGTTCTTTATTTGCCTTATACAAGACATCAATCAAAAGTCAATGAATGAATAAATACGCAGAGAACTTAAAGGGTAATTTGGAAGTGTGTTATGGAAACTAAAAATAAGCTTAGATGGAAAGGAATTCACATCACATTCTGAAACAAAGTTACTAGTTAACAGTCAAAGTATAAAAGTGTTCTTTCCGTACATACGTTCAAAATACAAACAAAAAGTAGAATCCATGCAAATGTTACAGTACAGTTTCTCAGATTTTGGTATTCACTTGGAAGACAATTGTAATGATGTGTGCAAATAAAAGAATGATCAATAGCAGGCAGAAAAGATTATTCACGATTTACAGGTCAAAGATACATACAGCTCAATGAAGAAAAGCAAACAACGAGGTATGAAAGAGAATCTGGCTAACTGTTTACACGTCTTTATAATTCTAAATAACTGAGTAATAAAACTAACAGAGGAAAGACTTTTTAGGTTTAGGGACACCTTATAAGGAAGATGTTGATTTTCCAACACTTCATGGAGTGTTCTTTATTTAACTCTAGGAGTGTTTACCAAATTCTAAAAACATGCAACAGTCCTACGAATGAATTTTAATTCACTGATACGTAAAGCATACTCTGATATATTATGGTGATTTTATGTATTGGTGCATAACATTGAGTGTTAGGGCATTCACACCTGTGAAAAAGTGCTGAATGTCTAAATTGAGGCTAAGTGGAGATGAAGTCTCCTTCTGGATAACCAGTTAGCACGTTTCCGGGGCTTTCGCCCTAAAGGAGTGATAAAGGTGTCAGCGCTCCAGGTTTGGATCCAGTTCTACCACTTGTTAACTGATTTGGGTCTCTTCTCTGAGCCTCAGTTTTCTCCCTTTAATATGCTGTGATTATACCCACCTCAAAGGGTAAGAGTATCAAATAAGATAGGGGAAAGCCACTGGCACTCAGTAAAATGGTATAAATGCTGGTGATTAATGCTGATGATACCTTCACAAAGGACTGACATTTATTCCTTAAATCCCTTTTCTACACACTAGTTTTAAAATAATTTCTGTGGAGTCTCAAATTCCATGGAGTTCAGAATACCTCTAAACAATGACTTATATTTTAATGTAATTGATGGCAAGTTGATTTATTAGTCCTACCTTGGAGCTTTTCAGGGAAACATAGATGCAATAGTATCCTCAGTATCCTGAAGCCTACAAGATATTGTAAGCCAAACAAAGACACTCTCATCCCTCTTATTCTACCACACTAACCATGCACATGGTTTTCTTCATTTCTGACAAATTCCCATTGATTCTGTCTTTCAGAACAAAGACACCCACATCCATTCGGTATAAACAGTTGTGTTTAGCAGCCAGTGAGGTTCCTGACTTAGAGTTCATTGTATAGACAAGTCTTTTGTAGAGAGGGAGAAGTTTAGCCTCAGCCTTGTCAGATCACCAGTCAGTGGCCTTAGATGATGCATTGGCGTGGAGGCCGAGCACTGACTTAAGTTGCTCAGAGGTGAGGAACATTCTGACTCACTTTGTTTTGGCTCCCCGTGCTGCACAGGAAGTACTTTGCAGTGAACTTCCGAAGTTTGGACTTGACTGTTTACATTCTTTTCAACTAACTCGTGCCTAAGCCCCAAGTTCTTGATTGGAAAGAGCTTGCAAACCATTTGATGGCCTGTGCCAGAATTTTCAAAAAGCCTGTTTAAAGAGCAAATTCAACCCTCTTTCCTTATTTCTGTATTTTCACTGCATTCATTAGAGAACAGATTGATTTATCCATGTTGGTGTTAATAAATGACTTTGACGACCAAGAAATAATTTATTGGTGTAGGTGGCACTCATATTATCCTCAGTAAAGTTGGAATCAGCTCAGCGGTAACTGGTAATGTTGAAAATATAAAGCTGTTGCCTTCTAAAGATACTTTTAATTTTGTGAATATAATATACCTTTTTCTTTCTATAGCATTTTCCTTATTCTGTTGTGGAGCTTGAAAATCAGTTATGCCAATGTACACGTTTTCTGCTTCCTCTTGGTATTTAACTTTATTAAGATTCCCTGAACTTGGCCATGCCCACACAATGTGGAAACCCTTTATTTACTGGGTCCTATCTGAGGGGAGTGGGGGGTGGTTCATTGCTAAATACGGGGAAAGCAGAAACAGGGCTGTAAAAATATACTTGGAGGCCTGTTGTGCTCTGTGTCTGATCTTTAAATGGAAGTCTTTTTCAACATGGTTTTGGAAGGTTTAGGCAACTGTCTTTTTTCATCTGTAGCGTTTGTTTATGTCAGCACTGTTTTTCTCTCCTCCCTCAGCCTCTTTCTTTCCTTCTATACCAGCCACTAATAAAATCTCAAAGTAAACTTTGCAGAATGATTCTTAAAGCATATACAATTGAGATGGGTCCTCAAATGACCTAACAAGCACTTAACCCACTGCCATCGAGTCAATTCCGACTCATAGCAACCCTCCAGGACAAGGTAGAACTGCCCCATCGGGTTTCCAAGGCTGTAAATCTTTACGGAAGCAGACTGCCACATCTTTCTCCCGCAGAGAGGCTGATGGGTTCATGGATTCAAACTGTTGACCTTTCTCCTAGCAGTCAAGTGCTTAACTGCTGTGCCACCAGGGCTCCTTAACAAGCGCTTAAGGTGACGATGAAAGAAGAGAGTTAAATATATTCTCTTAGCCTACCTACCTCATCAGTGGGACTTACTACCCATAAGCCTTCCTGCTTGACACAGGCACACTAGATTTTAATAATTCTGAGACTCTTTATACTGCACATTGTTAATCATTCAATATACCATGAAGTACTTTCATATACACACGCACGCACACACACACACACTCGGATATATATACACGTGTCCATTGTCGTCTTTTCCTTCAAAATAACCCTGGAGTGCGTATAATATGTATTAGATGCAAAGACAAGTCAGTCTCCTTTTCAGTCATTATAAAATTAGCGTGCAATTTTGTATAACTAGTCTTTGGTCTTGAAGAGCTGAAACGCTAGCTTAGACACCAGTAATTCTTGATCTTTAAAAGAACTGTGTAGTCAACTACTAATGATCTATTATATATGTAGTTAATAAGTGTTTAGAAACTCAGCCCTTTCCAGTTTAATCCTGGGGTTTTGTACTTTGCACAGGCTGCATAAGCACACTTGTGGCTATCATGAGTGAAAGTGATGCTTTCAATTTGCCATCACTAGGAAAAGAGATTTTAAGTTGTTTTTGTATTTTTGTAGTTGTAATTTATAATGAATTTGCACATGAATGCCCTTGCTTTTTTATCAGATAGACTCTGTGACCAAAGGCATATCTTTTCTAGACTGGCTTGGTTTAGTAATGTAGACCATGGCTAAGAAAAAGTTGTGGTTTCTTTTGTTTGTTAGTTTTATTGTTTGTTTTCTATTCACCTACATACTAAACTCACTGATATAAGCACATAATCTGAGCTTCTACAGAGGTAAACCACATAACTCAGAGACTGTGATAGATTGAATTGTGTCCTCCAAAAATGGGTGTCAACTTGGCTAGGCCATGGTTCCCAGATTGTGTGGTTGTCCACCATTCTGTGATCTGATGTGATTATCCTGTATATTGTAAATCTTACCTCTCTGATGTTAATGAGGCAGGAGTAGAGGCAATTGTATTAATGAAGCAGGACTCAATCTCAGGATTAGGTTGTATCTTGAGTCAATCTCTCTTGAGATATAAAAGAGAGAATCGAACAGAGAGGAAAGAGACCTCATACCACCAAGAAAGAAGTGCCAGGAGCAGAGCTCGTCCTTTGGACTTGGGGTCCCTGTGCTGAGAAGCTCCTGGACCAGGGAAAGATTGATGACAAAAGACCTTCCCCTCAGAGCCCAAAGAGAGAGAAAGCCTTCCCCTGGAGCTGGCACCCTGAATTTGGACTTCTAGCCTCAAAAACTGAGAGAATAAATTTGTTTTCTAGAGCCATCCACTTGTGGTATTTCTGTTATAGCAGCGCTAGATAACTAAGACAGAGACCAAGTACATGGTCACATTGACAGAGCATCATTTGTACCCTACATTTCTTTAGACTGTCACTGAAATTTTTACTCTGGCATCTATAAGGCTTCTGACAAGCATGGGGAGGCAGAACCTCCTTGTTTATTTCCCAAATAAGGAAAGGTAGCCATCAAAATTCTGAGACACCCCGGGGTCCAATGGAGTAACAGACATCAAACTGGAATGCCACAGGCCAGCTTTAAGCAGGTGTGGACCATGAAAATTTATCCAATACCAACCCAACATCTTCCCAGTTTCCAAAACTTAAGTAAATAAAAACTATCTCCTAGGATCTAATTCCTTTTAAGCTTACATTGTGAGTTCCATTTGTGTGATTATCTTAATTGAGCAGGTAGCAGCCACTATCTTTTTCCCCCTGAAAAGAGGAGGGAGGGGGCCCTAATGGGTTCATTCATTGTCCTAACAATGAGACACGCGAGAGGGAGGCATGAGAAAATGGACATTGAAAGGAGCTGCTGGCAGCACCAGCAGCTTTTGATATTTGTGAATTAAGGTTTCCAAGAAATGCCTTTGCCCTGACCACAGCAGTTGACCTCTGTTTACCTTCATAGTCCTTAGAGAAAAAATGCAAATGTTAGAATTCCTGAGTAAAAGAGTACCATCTGCACTCTGGCCTATGTTTCTTCCCATGTGATATTATCTATTTCAAAGCGTCACTGGAAAATATTGCTTTAATGGGTAACTGACCGTGCTTGGCTTGGAGACAGCCCCTTCCTAACATTGTCAGGGCCCAGGTCTTTCGATCATCCTTTCCAGGATAGTTTGAGAACATAGTGGCAAAAGTTCAAACAATCATGACCTTTCAACCCTTTGGAAAATAAACTCTGCTTGACTCTGATTCTGTTGACATGTTAAAGATTGAGTTTCTGGCTTCTTCAAAGGCCCTGTCATGACTTTATAGCCTTCCTATACAAAGCAGATTGCCCTAGGGCATGGTTAATATATACAGGGGGTGGCTGGCTGAAGACAAAGTAAGTGTGCTTTGATGGGGGAAAAAAAATTTAGCTGGGGTGGATGGTCAAGTCAGATGAAGACCCAGATACGTCCAAAGAACATCTACGAAGTTCTCCTGCAGAGTGGATCCGGTCTCTGCGATTATCAACCAGTCCTCCAAGAGCCACTCAGACTTTGGGAACCAGCAGAAATGGGACAAGAGAAGCAGGGCACACATCAGTTCCCTGAGCAGGAAATGAGACCACGTGGAATAAAAGAATTCTGAAACTGTACGGCGCCAGGTTGGACAGCGGCTCAGATGTCCTACTGCTTCCTCCCAGTTGAGAGACTCTCAGAGCCAGGTATAAGTCTCATCACTCTCCTAACAAGTAGCCTCTGTAGAGAGGCCAAAAGAGAAGAAGGAAATCCCTATCTGGCCATGTTTAGAAGGAGTAGCTCCATAGCTGATGAGCCCTGGGCCACAGGGACTAGAGTATGTATCATAGGCTGGGTCTTAATCTAACCATTCACAAGAAGAACTCATTTAATCTTCACAGTGAATTCTGTAAGGTATATTGTTGTTAGGTGCCATCTAGTCAGTTCCGACTCAGCAACAACAGAGCAAAACACTACTAGGTCCTGCGCCATCTGCACAATGATTGCTATGTTTGAGCCCATTGTTGCAGCCACTGTGTCATTCCATTTCATTGAGGGTCTTCCTCTCCTTTGATGACCCTCTGTTTACCAAGCGTGATATCCTCCAGGGACTGGTCCCTCCTAACAACACATTTAAAGTACAGGAGACAGAGTCTCACTTTCCTTGCTTCTAAAGAGCATTCAGGTTTTACTTCTTCCAAGACAGATTTGTACATTCCTCTGGCAGCCCATGATATAGTCAGTATTCTTCTCCAACACCATAATTTAAAGGCATCAATTCTTGTTCGGTCTTCCTTATTCATTGTCCAGCTTTCTCATGCATATGAGGTGATTGAAAATACCGTGGCTTGGGTCAGGCTTACCTTAGTTCTCAAGGTGACATCTTTGCTTTTTAACACTTTAAAGAGGTCTTTTGCTCCAAATTTGCCCAATGCTGCTGTTTCCATGGGTGCTGATTGTGGATCCAAGTAAAATGAAATCCTTGACAACTTCAATCTTTTCTCCGTTTATATGATGTTTCTTATTGCTCCAGTTGTGAGAATTTTTGTTTTCTTTATGTTGAGGTGTAATCCATACTAAAGGCTATAGTCTTTGATCTTCATCAGTATGTGCTTCAAGTCCTCTTCACTTTCAGCAAGCAAGATTGTGTCATCTGCGTATCTCAGGTTGTTAATGAGTCTTCCTCCAATACTGATGCCATGTTCTTCTTCATAGAATCCAGCTTCTCTGATTATTTGCTCAGCATACAGATTTAATTCAAATTATGGTGAAAGGATACAACTGTGGCACACATTTTTTGTGATTTTAAATCAGGCAGTATCCCCTTGTTCTGTTTGAACGACTGCCTCTTGGTCTGTGTACATGTCCTGCATGAGGACAATTAAGTGTTCTGGAATTCCCATTCTTCACAATGTTATCCATAGTTTGTTATGATCCTCAGAGTTGAATGCCTTTGCATAGTCAGTAAAACACAGGTAAACATCTTTGTGGTATTCTCTGCTTTCAGCCAAGATCTGACATCAGCAATGATATTCTTAGTTCCACATCCTCTTTTGAATCTGGGTTAAATTTCTGGCAGTTCACTGTCAATGCTGTGACCATTTTTTATTATCTTCAGAATTTTACTTACATGTGATATTAATGAAATTGTTTGATAATTTTTGCATTCCGTTGGATCACCTTTCTTTGGAATAGACTTAAATATGGATCTCTTCCAGTCAGTTGGCCAGGTAGCTGTCTTCCAAATTTCTTGACACAGATGAATGAGCACCTCCAGCGCTGCATCCATTTGTTGAAACCCCTCAATTGGTATTCTGTCAATTCCTGGAGCCTGGTTTTTCGACAGTACCTTCAGCACAACTTGGACTTCTTTCTTCAGTACCTTCAGTTTTTGATCATATGCTACCTCCTGAGATGGCTGAACGTCGACCAGTTCTTTTTGGTGCAGTGACTCTGTGTATTCCTTCCATCTTCTTTTGGTGCTTCCTGCGTCGCTCAATATTTTGTGCATAGAATCCTTCAGTATTGAAACTCAAGGCTTGAATTTTTTCTTCAGTTCTTTCAGCTTGAGAAATGCCAAGTATGTTCTCTGGGTCTTTGCACATTTCATTATAATACTTCGTCTTCTTGAGCTGCCCTTTGAAATCTTCTGTTTATCTCTTTTTACTTCATCATTTTTTCCTTCTGCTTTAGCTATTCTGCTTTCAAGAGCAAATTTCAGAGTCTTTTCTGACATGCATTTTGATCTTTTCTTTCTTTTCTTCCTTTTGTTTTCTTCATGTATGATGTTCTTGATGTCATTCCACACTTGTCTGGTCTTCAGTCATTAGTGTTCAGTGCATCAAACCTGTTCTTGAGATGGTGTCTGTATTCAGGTGGGATATTCTCAAGGCTGAACTTTGGTTCTCATAAACTCGTTTTGATTTTATTCAGCTTCAACTTTTACTTGCATATAAACAGTTGAAGGTCTTTTCTGCTGTCGGTCCTTGGTCTTCTTTTGAATGATGATATTGAACTTCTCCATCGTCTCTTTCTACAGGTGTAGTGGATTTGAGTTGTGTGTATTCCATCTGGTAAGGTCTATGTATATAGTCACCATTTATGTTGTTGAAAAGTATTTCTAAAGTTATTTCTGTTAAGTCATTTGTCTTGCAAAATTCTATTATGCCGTCTCCCACTTTGTATCACCAAGGCCATATTTTCCAACTGCCAATCCTTCCTCTTTGTTTTGTTTCCAACTTTCAAATTTCAATCACCAGTAAGTATCAATGCCTCTTGATTGCATGTTTGATCAATATCAGACTGCAGGAGTTAGTAAAAATCTTCAGTTTCTGCATCTTTGGCATTAGCAGTTGGTCCATAATTTGGATAATAGCCATATTAACTGGTCTTCCGCATAGGTGTACGGATATTATCCTGTCACTGACAGCATTGTATTTCAGGACAGATCTTGAAATGTTCTCTCTGACAATGAATGTGACACTGTTCCTCTTCAATTTGTCATTCCCAGCATAATAGATGGCTTAGGCTGGGTTCTCCAGAGAAGCAAAACCAGCAAAGCATAAAAATATATAGAGAGAGAGATTTATATCAAGGAAACAGCTCACACGATTGTAGAGGCTAGAACGTCCCAAGTCTGTGGATCAGGGTAGAGACCTCTCCCAATTCACGCAGCTGCAGAAGCTGGCGAACCCAAGGTCGGCAGGTCGGAGAGCAGGGCTCCTGCTCCGAAGCTGTGAAGGTCGATGAATTCCAAGATCAGCAGACAAGACCACAGGGTTTCTCCTGATTCACGTAGCTGCAGGGGCTGGCGAACCCAAGATCAATAAATTGGGGAACAGGACTCTTGTTTGCAGGCTGTGACGATCAATGAATCCCAAGATTGACAGGTAATCTACTAGCTCAAAGTTCCAAGAACCAGAGGTGAGACAACAAGAGGCAGCTGCTGGGTCCAGAACAAGCCAAAAACCTTGGCAACGCATGCAGGAAGGAAGTAGTTGGTGGAGGGTGGAGAGATGAAGGCTGGGGGGCAGTGAGCCACCACAGGCCCCACCCCTGCGAGTACCACTTAGCAGATTCCATCATGGGGGGGATCACATACCAGATTTCAACAGGGAAGTGACCACAACATTATACATCTGCCAAAACACTGAAAATCATGGCCTAGCCAAGTTGACATACAATCTTAACCATCACAGTAGACCATATTATTGTCTGATTCAAAATGGCCAATACCAGTCCATTTCAGCTCACTGATGCTTAGGATAATAATCTTTAAGCGTTCCATTTCATTTTTGATAGCTTCCAAAAGAAGATATGAACTGTTGTAATTTCCAGTTTATAGCTAAGCAGACTGAGGCACAGCATACCTAAGGTTAATAGTACAAGTAGTTTAGTATTTGTACCCGAAAGTCAAACTTGAAGCCCACACTCTTAATTCCTACATTTTGAGCCTCTTACTTTAAGATTCCACTCAAAATAAGTGATACCTTGAGTTGGGGTGTGTCTTGTAGTTGTCAGTATAATTAACTATAGATATGTTGCTCCTGAAGAACCAGTTGTATGGCTGCTTCTGCTAGTAAGTTGAAGAGGACCCGTGAGGACCATCTTCTCCTAGTTACTTTCCTCGTCCTTCTGAGTTTGTTGTGTGTCATCATGTTGATTCCAACTCATAGCAGCCCTACAGGACAGAGTAGAGCTGCCCCATAGGGTTTCCGAGGCTGTAATCTTGCGGAAGCTGACTGCCACATCTTTTCCCCGCTAAGTGGCTCATCAGTTGAAACTGCCGACTTTTCAGTTAGCAGCTGAGCGATTTAACCACTGTATCACCAGGGCTCTTTCCTTCTGGGTTTAGGGTGCAGAAAAAAGGCTTTTCTAATTTTACTTTGGGGATAAATATATTCTTACCTTAACCAATTTGTAGGTTTTACTGTAGGAATCTGGCTCAGTCATGAGAGTCTGTGAATTTGAGTGCTACAATTTGTTCACACAAATAAAAGTGAAACCAAGGATAAAATACATTTTAGGAAGTATCCTAGTCACTAGGAAATATTATTAAAATCCTTTTATATAAGACCCAGGATGTCTAGTGAGACGGTGAGGTTGGATTTCTTTATTGTGGCCAAGCAGATTCTATTATAACACTCAAAGACCTGAGTTAGTTATAAAATATTTTTGGAAGAGAAATAACATAGGCTTGAAATCAAGGTTAAATCTCTGGGTACGTTCTAGGCTAGCCATGGAAGTGTATTCCTTTCTGTCACTAAAACCTTCAAAGCAGGATAGGATTTCATTGTGTTTTACGAAACATTTGGTTTAGAAAATATTTTTCTACAGGTTTAATTTCTTTATTTTAATTCAAGGGTTTATAAACAAGAAGAAACAGATAAAAGCTTTCTGGAAAGCTGATGTTTACTAGAAGGCGATGGAGCAAGGAATTGTACTTGGGCTTACAGCCCAGCTTCAAGCTGAAAGTCTCTATGTCCATTTGGTGTCCATATACCTACAAAGAACCCTTGGAAATGGATTTTCTTTCTTAACGTATCATGTAGATGATATTTCCAGTGGAAAGGTACACACACTTTTCAAATGACTCTTGACTTTAGTCAAGGCATGCACTGAATAGTAAATTAGATTATTCTACGGTAAATCCAGGGCAAGTTCTTAGAGGTAGTTGGATTAAGAAAGAGAACAAGGCCTAATTGGTCTGACAGAGTTTCTTGATAGGCAGTGACCCAGCAGCACAGGCTCTTGTATTAACAGTTCTGATGATCCTGCAAGCAATGCCCTTATTTAGGAAAAGTATGAAATACGGTTTACGTCCGACAGACTCTTCCCCTCGCTTGTTCATTCTCTGTTGGAGCTCACGTGGAGCTACATTTCAGCACAGTGGAAACCAAACAACCTTCATCATTATCTGAAAATAATGTCGTTTTTGTAAAATAAAGAACTCCACAGAACTGTAATGTACAGACATAATGTACATACTCGGTCATAGGTATGAGAAAATTGAAATCTGATCTTGATTCTGCCAGTACTGGGAATTTAGGAGGATTGCTTGATTTTTCTGGATCTTAATTTCTTCATCTGTATCAGGAAGGCTATTGGAATTTTGGATGAGACAGTTCTTACTTTGTGTGGGACTGTCCTGCTCATTGTAGGACGTTAACATCTTGACTCCTGCCCACTAAATGCCCGTAATGTCTTCAGTCATTGTGAGAGCTGTAAAACACCCTAACATTATTTCCAGACACCTCTAAGGAGTCTGGGAAGAGGAGCGGGAGTACGGGGGGAGGGGGTATACCTTTTATTGTTACAAACTACTACATTGAAAGGTTCTAAAAATTCAGTACTAAAAGTCTGTGAGTTTCCTGTTTTATCTAGATAAACCTCTACTACTTAGCATCAGAGAACCTGACCAGGTCTCTACCACTCCTGGCTTCTGTGATCTTTACTCTCAAATAATTTTGTTTTGAAAAGATGTGTGGGCATCACAAGTTTTTGCCTGCAACACAGTGATATGTGTATAAATGGTAGAATGTTTCTATTCCTTCTTTTTCAGAAACAAAAGTATAGAGTTGGGAGAAAGTTTTGAAATTGTTGCATGTGTTAGATTTTTCTTTCCTTTCCCCAAGTGTCAATCATTGTTTTTATTTATATGTATAAGGTGCAGCTTTTTCTTTAAGTCACCTGCACAGTGTTGTCTCTGAATGAGCTGTGTTCACCCTCCTAACAGTGATGCAGTGTTTGTATTTGGCCTACCAGTGCATCGTTTTAAGGCTTGAGTGTAACAGTTGTTTTCACAGACTTCTAGGGGAAACATGCATATGTTTCTCTTAGTGTCTCTCTAATCTAACCGAGTGCCATACACTACCTATAGAAGATAAAGGGAAATATGTTTTGAGCCTGGTGAGACTTCAGAATATCTCTAAGGATATATTTACCTCTTTGTTTCTGAAGGGAATGACATATCGATCAATAATAATTCTCAGGAAACAATTCCTAAGTTCCTATTTATAACTTTAACTTTTTAAAGGTGTAATGGTCAGTTCTTTCAACTTTATTCCCTTTTACATTGCTGAAAGATTTGTGGCCCACAGGAGAATTCCTTTCCTTGTGGCCAAAATGGTCTTTGAAAGTAGTAGTTGGTAGCTGCCACCAAGTTGTCCCCAACTCATGACAACTCCATGCACCAAGGTTGCAGATGGGACCATTGTGATCCGTAGGGTTTTCACTGGCCAATTTTCAGAGGCAGATCACCAAGCCTTTCTTCCTAGTCTGTCTTAATCTGGATTTTCCACGGAAGCCTGTTCAGCATAATAGCAACTCACAGGACTCCACTGAAAAGACAGATGGTGGCTGAGCATGAGATGCATTGGCTGGGAATCAAACCTGGGTCTTCCACATGAAGGTCCAGAATTCTACCACTGAACCACCAATGCCTCTTGAAAACAGTAGAAGGCTTTTTATTCTTAGCCCTCTTTATAAAATGTTTTAAAAGATAACAGCATACTGAACCCATTGCCATTGAGTCGATTCTGACTCAGAGCACCCCTACAGAACAGAGTAGAACTGCCCCATAGGGTTTCCAGGGAGCGGCTGGTGGTTTTGAACTGCCGACCTTTTTCTTAGCAGCCAAGCTCTTAACCACTGCCCCACCAGTGCTCCAAATAAAAATGACAAATAACAACTTGTTGGTGAAGATAGGAAGAAATTGGAATCCTCTTACATTGTTGGTGGGTTTGTAAAATGGTACAGCTACATTGAAAAACAGTTTGGCAGTTCTTCAATGAAGTTAAACATAGAGTTACCATATTACCTAGCAATTCCACTCCTAGGTATCTACTCAAGAGAATTCAAAACATATGTCCACCCAAAAACTTGTACATGAATGTTCATAGCATTATTCCTAATAGCCAAAAAGTGGAATCAACCCAAATGTCCATCAAATGATAAAAACCCATTAAAAAAACACATTACCATTGAGTCGATTTTCACTTGTAGTGATCCTATAGGACCACGTAGAACAGCCCCATAGGGTTTCCAAGGAGCAGCTGGTGGATTCAGACTGCTTACCTTTTGGTTAGCAGCCAGTCTCTTAACCACTGTGCCACCAGGGCTCCAATTGATTGAAGACAAAAAGACCAAACTCACCGATGATGAGTTGATTCCAACTCATAGCGACCCTATAGGACAGAGTAGGACTGCCCCATAGAGTTCCCAAGGAGCACTTGGTGGATTCGAACTGCCAGCCTTTTAGTTAGCAGCCGTAGCTTTAACCACTACACCACCAGAATTTCCCAGTTGATAAAGGATTAACAAAATGTAGTACATGCATACAATGGACTACTATTTGGCAATAAGCAAAGAAGTACCGATGTGTCCTACAACATGGATGAACCTTAAAGACATTATTCTAAGTAAAAGAAGCCAGTGACAAAAGACCTCATGTTCTATGATTCCCTTTAAATGATATATCCAGAATAAATAGGCAAATCCTTAGAGACTTTTAAGTAAATTAATGCTTGCAAGGATCAGGGGGTGAGCGAGGAATGAGGAGTGACTGCTAATGGTATGGGGTTTTATTGGGGATGGATGATTAAAATATTCTAAAATTTGTGGTAATGGTGTACAGCTCTAAATATACTAAATATCATTGAACCGTACACTTCATTAAAATAGTGAATTTTCTGGTATGTGAATTATAATATAAAGCTTTCATTAAAATATTTTTAAAATGAAAACATTGAATTTTCAAGTAAATCAACATTAAAACCGGAAAACCAAACCCATTGCCCTTGAGTCAAATCCGACTCACATTGACCCCACAGGACAGAGCGGAACTGCCCTATAGGGTTTCAAAGGCTGTAAATCTTTACAGAGCGGATTGCCACGTCTTTTTCCCACAGAGTGGCTTGTGGGTTCAAACCCTCAGCTTTTCAGTTAGCAGGCGAGCACTTATCCACTGCGCCTCCAGGGCTCCAAACCAACATTGAATAAGTTAAATAGAAACTTGGGTCATAAAATAGACTTCAGTGTTTGGTAACTTAGCAAGAAGGGACTCAAATACATGTTTTGTGGTTGAATGAAAGTAATCTTATGCCACTTCCAACCTCTGAATGTTTTGCCTATATCTTCCCCACATACTATATGACTGGAAATCTTTTGAATACAACAAGTACAGAAACAGGTAATAGGAATCATTCTGTCACCTGATTTATTTATTAGTTTCTTCTATTCAACGGGAGAGGAAATTAGTGTTGGAGCACAGTTTCTTATCAAAGAAGTCAAGAAATTGCTGGAAATCCAGATAGTTTACTAAAGCCCACCCAAATTATGATCTCAATAAATTAGAATATCTGTGCCTTACAAAATCCCCACACTATCAGCACACTATACTGAGTATTTTCTGAGTATAATTTAGCTATTTCTGAGAATTGAGTTAGTCCTTCCTTCCCTGTGAATACATTTAACGTACCACGTTTACAGAAATCTGCCCTGTTGATTCAACTTTCAAGACTTAATAATTTTTAATAACTTGGAATGAAATCACTTCTCACTCCATCACCCAGTCCCACTATATTATCTGTGATTTCTTATGCGTTGTAGGGTAATAATCACTACCTTTAAAACGAGAAATAGAAACAAAAAGTTACCGTAACTTAGACTTAGTGAATAATGGATAGGCCAGCAGTGGGTATCAGGTAGATCATCTACCATTTGGTGGAGTTCTGATTCTTGGAGGATCTAACAGCAGGTTATGAAGCAGCCCTGGAAATTTACTGGGGTCTCAGTGCCTGGGAAGATCTGAAGATGCATTTTGGAACTCCAGTCCTCAGAGGATCTGGGTGGAATTTAGAGTCAGAAACCAAGATAACAAGGAGCGATGGGGAGGGAAGAAGATAAAACAAGATCCAGGTACTGCAATTAGATGACAGGGTCAGAGAGGGATAAGTAGAAAATTTGACCTTGACTTAAGCTCCTATCCTCAGGTTCTTATTATTTCCTGGATGAAAGATGTGACTTCCGGGGACCCCATATGTGGAAATTAGAGGGTTCTCAAGGCTGAAGAGGAGCTAAGCAGATTCTTACAAAAGAAAATACACTGAGATCTTATTGTGCTGTGTGTATAGTTTCTGGTGACAAGTTCTTCTCGTTCTATTGATACAAAGGCAGAATGAATTAGTCCCTATCACTTAAGCAAAGCAAAGAGCACTTCTCTCCTTCAGTTTAGACAGCTGATGAGGCAGGGACTTCTGGATCCCCACATATCCTAAAGAAGACTTGAGCATGGAGAAAGGGACAGTAAGTAGCTTATTCGAATCACCCAGGGAACTCCTAAGATGAAGTTGAATCTTATGAAATTGCTGCTACTTTAGTGTTTTTATCATACCCCTCCCCCCAAAAAAATAGTAATTTCGTCTGGTTCAATACATACTCCTCAGATCCACTCAGTCGGAATGGGACGTGTGTGAAATTCTAGGAGATTGTGATAGAAAGTGACCTTCACTTTTAAAGAAGTAAGCAACCTGTGGCTGTCTCCCCTAGGAGAGCAGAGTCCATTGACAGTGGAATGAGAGGTAGGTGGTCTGTTACCCTCCAGTAAAGAGGCAATTTCCTATGGTTCACCCTAATAAAGCAGTTTCCTTGGCATTTGAATTTGCCCATATTGGAATTTTGCAAGACTTTTAGCCAAGGACTCTCCAGGAAGATCCAGGCATCAAGTACAACTCAGCCTGCAGAATACTGCTCCCCACTCCACTCGGGCTAGGAACTTCCCTGACCATTTATAGTAGTGTTGATTACAGCTCTTTTATCTCCAATTATCTTTACACCCTCCCTTGTTTTTAAAAATAATTTCAACATCTTAAATCAAATACATAAAAAATTTAATACAGTAAACAATATTAAAAACCTTTTGTTACTTAAAAGTTTCAATATCTCAGGAAGTCACAGCACGTGGCGGCGGGCATTGTTAAAACTCTGGTCATAAAACTTAGTGCTGTTCATAAATAGATGAACAGAAAGAAGGATGGGTTGATGAATCAACTTTAACTTATAAAATGGTAGACAGTTTTACATGCTATGAATATATGAATAGACAGGTAGATAAAATAAAATGCCAAGAAGGATGGGGAGGGACTCCTGAGTTGAATACAAACAAACAAATGAGTGTAAATGTATTTTACAGGAATAACATAACCACACTGAAGGTGGGAAAACTAACCCACACAATTCGTCAATACCTCATATTGAGTATATAGCTTTAGGCTAAAGACGAAGAGAACTGCAAATGTCTATTGAACTGTAGTTACTAGGTTTGTTCTGTAGTGGTATTGGTTAGGAATTCTGAAACTACTTAATGTGTAAATGGATAATGAGAGCCAGGGTTCTTACTGTCAGATCAGAAGTTACAGATATGGAAAGGAGAAGCTTAGAATGAACCCTATGGTGTTGGATTGTAACTGGAGCTATCAGTATGAACTCATGGTTTTTTAATATATCTAAATAGATGTAGAGCAGTAGAGATAGATGTGAGAGTGTGGTGTTTTATGTACAAATCTGGGATAATTTGACCACCAAAAAAATAATGATAGTAATGGATTATATACCATAGAGTAAAATAATCTGTGAGTTGATACCATGTGAATGAATGGAGGAGAAGGGAAAGGTCTTACAAGATACTTATTAAAAAGAGAAAAAAATAGGAACAGCAGTGGAGAAACTTGGCAAGTGATCAAAGTTAATATCACTAGTAATGGACAAAAATGACGTCATATTCCTGATGTGATGCCACTGAGGACACAATGTCTCTTCTGTGATGTTCCTGCCCAAAATGCACAACCGAATTTAATCAAGATGGAAAAATGAGATAACCCCAACTTGAGGGACATTCTAAAAAATCAACAACCTGTACTCTTCAAAAATGCCAAGGCCATGGAAGTCAAGGATGGAGGCGCTATTCCAGATTAAAGGGGACCGAAGAGATGACAGCTGAATGCTGTGTGTAAGCATGGATTCCATCGTGGATCAGGGGAACAAAGAGATGTCTTATTTTCTTTTTTTTTTTTTTAAGGAAATCAAACTGAAGTATGTGGTGGTAGAGGGGCATCATGCTTGCAGCTTACTCTGAAACAGCTCAGGAAAACAATTGTGTATTTTACACACACATAAATAAGGGGAAGAAACAGAAGAATGATAAAGCTAATATAGTAAAAAAAAAAAAAAAAAGCTAACATTTGGGGAATCTGGGTGAAGGGTATATAGGAATTATTTGTACTATTCCTGAAGCTTTTCTGTAAGTCTGTAATGATCTTGAAATTAAGTTTTTAAAAAGGGAAACAATACACAGAAAACACCAGCATAGCTGGCTTAGTGTTACGCTCTGGCTCTTCCAATCCTACGGGGAAATCCTTTATTTCGGTGCCCCATTTTTGTTTTTTAAGTCTATATTGAACTTTATAAATTGTACACATTTGTAATAAATTCAAACAATACAAAATTGTACAGAATGGAAGTTCCCCTTCACCACCACCACCAAGGTTGCCGCTATTAATGGGATGATTGTCGCTTTATAAACTTTTCTGGGCTTACATAGACAGATGTGTTCATAAACACATACATACGTATACAGTCCTTCCTCCCCCAAACAAGATTACGAAACATTGTCGAACAGCTTTTTTTTTTTTCGTTTAAATACTAATAAGGCCGTGGACGTCTTTCTCGGGATATATAGCTCTGCCTCACTCTTATTTTCTCTAAATGAATGATTCCATTGACTCTAAAACTAGTTGTCAAGGACTCATAGCCTGGCTTACTTAATGGTAGAGCTGTTTCTAAGGACGCTACGGTAGCTGATAGCTCACTGAATTGAAGGGTGTACCAAGTCACCAAGATTCCATTGGGCATCACTGGAGACCTTTTCTCTAGAGAGAGACTATTAAGGTGACTCTGCTCCAGGCACCTTCAGTTTCTTTTTCTCTCCATTCAAGGTTCAAATACCCAGGAGAGAAAATGTGTTTGGTCAGTGTGGGCAATGTTTGCCCTTAAACTGTCAGCCCTAGGAGCATAGACATTGGCCCCTGAGGGCCTTTCCCAGAAAAGAAGAAAGAACAGGACAGCCATCCCGGCCAATTTCTACCAAAGCCCTCTTTCCTGGATTTTTCTTGGCTGCTGTAATTGCTTTGGAGCCCTGGTGGCGCAGTGGTTAAGACCTACAGCTACTAACCAAAATGTTGACAGTTCGAATCCACCAGCCGCTCCTTGGAAACTCTATGGAGCAGTTCTCCTCTGTCCTGTAGGGTCGCTGTGAGTTGGAATCAACAGCAACTGGTTTGGTTTTTTTGGTTTTTTGGTAATTGCTTCATGCCTGGTCTGTTCCAGTCTCTGCCGTTGAGTCCAGCTTTCCTGCCACCACTAGAGTTATACTGAATGCAGTGGTTCTCAAGTGGCGTTCCTGGACCAACAGCATCACCTGGGAACTTGTTAGAAATGCAGATTTTCACATCCCATCCCACACCAACTGAAGCAGAAGTTCTGGAGGTGGGGTCCAGCCATCTGTGTTTAGCAAGCCCTCCAGGTGATTCTGGTACACACCGACATTTGAGGTCCATGGCTCTGCTACATAGATCTGATCGTATTATGTCTCCAGCTTAAAAGCTTTTAATGGCTCAGCTCTGCACACAGTCCAGAGTTCTCACTCAGGGCACGACATGTCCTCATGATCTCACTCCCGCCTGCTTGTCCAGCCATGTCTTCCACTCTCCCCTGCAACACATACACTGCACACACACCCTTCTCCACATCCTGTCACACAGAACTTTGCTGAGCCCTTTCCTGGACTGCCACCTGGTGACCTTGTGCCCTTCCATCACTTCCTCTGTGATGCAGTGCCTAGCTCGCCAGGCACTTTGCCTTGACCGTGTTTCCCATGGTGCCCTCAGCATCACATTTATCCCTTCATACTCTAATCATTAGTTTACCTGTACTTCCCCCCACCAGAGTGGGAGCTCTGCGCTCCTTGAGGCAGGGACTTCATTTCATTCATCTTTGTGTCTCTGGCATCTAGCAAAAAGTTATGTACTCAGTTAAAATTACTATTTTTGTTTTTATTTTTTATTATGAAAACTTCAAACATACGCAAAAGTTGAGAGTACAGTATAATAAATACCCATTTACCCATCACCACAGTTTACCAACTTAACGTTTTGCCACATTCGCTTTATCTGTTTTTTTCTAAGTATTTTAAGTAAATACATGATGTTATATTGTGACGTTTTGTAACTGTGTATTTTACATTCAGTACTAAAAACTAAAGACATTTCCTTACATTACCATAATATCATGGAGTCACCAGGTGGCAAAAATGGTTAAACGCCAGACTACTAACTGAAACACTGGCGGTTTGAACCCACCCTGTGGCATCTCGGAAGACAGGCCTGGTGATCTGCTTCTTAAAGGTCACAGGCTTGAAAACTCTATGGAGCAGCCCTAGTCTGCACACATGGGTTCACCATGAGTCAACGGTGACTAACACAAACCACCACCACTATGATATCATTGTCACACCTAATAAAACTGACATTATTTCTCAAGTTATCACATAATACCCAACCTATATTTGGCTTTTTCTGTTTTTCCCCAAAAGGTCTTTTACATCTGATCTGTTCCAATTAAAGACCACACATAGCATATGATGATAGGCCTCTAAGTATTTGAATCATCCTAGAATAGTCCCTCTCCCTTTTTTTTCTTTTATATTTATTTATTTTGGGTATTCAAATAATATACTACTAATATTTACCTCCACTCATGTGGGATAACATTTATCCGGTACCAGTGGGACTTCTGAAGCAAAGTTGGAATGATGTTGTGCTTTTCTGTTCAGAATAATCCAGTCTCCTTTTACATGATCCTAAACCCGTGATTTCAAGCTCATACATCACTCACCACCAGCCAGTGTGCTCAAGAAGCCAATATCACAACAGACAGAGAAACAGAAAACCTACTTAGCATCTGGGCTTTGTGGCATATTCAGTTACCAGCTTCTCCATTTTATCTCCTTAAAGTCACTAAAAGAGCTATAATTCATACACAGTGACTTTCTATATTCTGGTAGAATTGGGTCTTCGGGATTTGATAATTTCCTTTCACCGTACCCATTTCCTTGTGTTTCATTATATACTAGCTCTTCCCTTATCTTTCTAGGACTCCAGCCTTTGATACAGATTATAGAGCAATAAAATGGCATTTTAAAGTTCTCCATGAGTTGCTAATGAGGCAGCGGTGGTTCAGTGGTAGAATCCTTTCCTTTGATACCTGAGAGCTGAGTTCGATTTCCAGCCAGGGCACCTTGTGGACAGCCACCACCTGTCTGTCAGTGGTGATTTATGTGTTACTGTGATGTTGAACAGGTTTCAGTGGAACTTCCAGACCAAGATAAACTAGAAAGAAAAGTCTGGTGATCTACTTCTAATATCAGCTGGTGAAAACCCTGTGGATCACAATGGTCCAGTCTGCAGTCAATCATGGGGATGGCGTAGGACCAGGCAACTTTTTATTATCTTGTAAGAGAAAGAAAAAATGAATATTTTTTTTTTTCTCAGCAGAGGTCAGGAAGTAATAACTAGCCTTCTTTGAGTTTAGAGTATTATAATGTATAAATAGAGAATTTAATTTTCCTTAGGAGTCTCTAATAGCTCTCTGTGTGAAACTTTGGTGATCCCACACCTGAGATGATAGGCATTGCAAAGGTTGTTGAATAAAACAGTTCCTGAGGGTTGAGTCACCTGCAGAGAGGAGAAAGGTGGGGTAGGAGTTGGAGCTGATGGAGAGGGGGGCTACATTATTAGAAACTGGGGAGATTTGCCTGTCTAAGGCCACAGAGGAGGGTTCGTAAAGGAAGAAATGCCATAAGGTGTTTTTTAAAATAAACCTCTTTATGGCCCAGGAAAGAAAACTGTGTAAGCACAGGCATTAGGGATTTGAAACTGCCCTGGTGTCCTCCAGAATACTAGTCCACTAAGGATACATAATTTGTCAGCAGTATCTTTTTATCTCCCAGAGTTTATACTCTGGGTAGGGAGTTCAGCCTCTACAGATCAGATTGAACCTGGGTTGCTTTGCATAATGGTTAAGGTTATGGGTCAGCTTGGCTAGGCCACAATTCTGAGTGGTTTGGCAGATATTATGTAATCATTCTCTTTTGTGATCTGATATGAGTAGCCAGTCAGTTGAAAGGGGAGTTTCCTTGGAGGTGTGGCCTGCATCCCGTATATATGGACGTTCTGGCAAAGCTCACCCTCCCTTGATCTTGCATCCAACTTGTCATCCTCTGACCTCTGGTTCTTGGGATGTGAGCCACTAGCCTGCTGTCTGATCTGCAGATTTTGGGATTCACCAGTTCCTGCAGCCCCTGGCCAGCATCCTGCTGTCTGACCTGCTGATTTTGGGTTCATCAGTCCCTGCAACCACGTAAGTCAGGTGAAGCCTCCAGCCTGACCCCTGACCCATGGATTTGGGACTTGCCAGCCTCCACAACAGTGTGAGCCATTTCCTTGAAATAAATCTGTCTGTATATATGTGTTATATATATATATACACATACTTCACTGATTTTGCTTCTCTGGAGAATCTAGCCTAAGATATTTGGTACTGAAAGTGTTTCTAGAAGAACAAAATCGTAAGGATGAATTTTCTGAATTGGTTTGCAAGTTTGGCTCGTCTTAAAGGTGCTGATGACTCTATCTCCAGTAGTAAAGACAGCACTGCTAATCCGTGGCGTGAGGTGACAGTAGAAATATGCAAAATACCACCACCACAGGATCAAATATTTGTGATAGACAAGGCTCTGGTGATTACATATTTGATACTTTTCTACAATTTTGTCAGAATGGGAAGTATAAGGAAGCTGATTGATTGGTCCTACTTTCACTAGACAAAGTTGTGAAAGAAAGGGATGAGCTCAAAGCTTCAGAGTCACAGCTCAAGTGCCGCATACAAGACCGGAAGTTGACACTTGTGCCCTGAAAGAAAGCCTTATTCCTTGTAGTAACGGAGCTAATATTGCCCAAAACCCAAACCCAGTGTCTTATTGTAAGAGTGGCTAAATTACAACACCAGTGAATTCCCAACCTCAAATCGTGTCTGAAGTTAAAATGAGGGCATTGATTGAGAAGAACTGGGATCCTGAAACTTGGGATGGAGACATATAGGCAGATAATCAGGAAGCTGGGGATGTTAAGCCCCTAAATTCCATTGTGTGAACCACCCTCTTAATCCCATCTGCAGAGATTACTCCATCTTTGTCTGCTAAGCCATCGGCCCCAGTAAAACTATTATCCCTTCCACCCCCATCTGATGAGATTAACCCAGCTGTGCCTGAAGAGTCTTTGTCTGAAATATTGCTTGGGGCATCACCTGCAGCAGATGCCTTACAAGACACTGCTGGATGTCCCCAGGACCCATCCTCACCAGCCATTTTTGCTTCTAGACCTACAGCTAGACGTAAGCGCCAGTGAGTCTCAAGAGGTGAAGTACAAAGTGTGACCCCGGAGGAGGTACGCTACACCCCAAAAGAACTGCTTGATTTTCCTAATATATACAAGCAGAAACCTGGGGAATAGGTGTCAAAATAACTATTAAGGCTGTGGGATAGTGATGCAAGGAACATAAAGTTGGATCAGCTGAGTTTATCTATATGGGCCCTTTAAGCACGGATTCTTTATTCAGTGTTTCAACTCAAGAGGTTAGAAAAGGATCTGATAGTTTATTCGGTTGGTTCACTGAGGCATGGATAAAGCAATGGCTGTCACTAAATCAAGTTGAAATGCCAGACCTGCCTTGGTATACTGTGAAAGAAGGTATCCAAAGGCTTAGGGAGATTGGCATATTAGAGTGTATTTATCAGGCTGGACCCACAGGCCTACCCATGGGGTGCCCAGAGGATACACCTTTTACCACAACAGTGAAGAACAAATTTGTGAAGGGAGCCCCAGCGTCCTTGAAGACTGCTGTGATTGCTATTTTGTGTAAACCAGGTTTGACCATGGGAACTGCCCTAACTGAATTAAGACATCTAACTACAGTGGGGCTGATTGGACCCCATGGTGGTAGGGGCAAAGTGGCTGTACTTAATCACCAAAGACAAAGTAGGCATGGTTACCGTAATGGACAGAAGAATCAAAGCAGTAATCAGAATAATCTGACTAGTATGGACTTGTGGCATTGGCTACTTAGTCATGGGGTCCCTGATAGTGAAGTAGATGAGAAATTTACTAAATATTTACTTGACCTGTACAAGTGGAAGCATTCTAGGTCAAGTGGACAGTAGAATAGGGAGTCACAGCACCTCTGTCAGTTACCAGACTTGAGCCAGTTGGCAGACCCACAACACCTTGAATGAAGGGGAAGTTGAGAAACCTTGAAGAACGACCTCTACTACATTGCCAAAAATTTATCCCGGTAATCTTCCTCCCAGCCTTCCCCAAAGAGATCTGTGGTCTTTTATGAGAGTGACTGTACACTGGGGAAAAGGAAATAATCAGACTTTGGGGATTACTAGACACTGGCTCTGAACTGACACTAATGCCAGGAGACCCAAAACGTCACTGTGGCCCACCAGTCAGAGTTGGACCTCCCTGAAAGATCATGGCGAAGAGCAATCCTCCCAGTGGGCAGAACATTGAGCAGTGCACCTGCTTATTCATTTTGCTTGGAAGGATGGATGGCCAGATGTGCAATTGTATACTGATTCATGGGCTGTGGCCAGTGGTTTGACTGGATGGTCAGGGACTTAGAAGGAACATGATTGGAAAATTGGTGACAAAGAAGTATGAGGAAGAGGCATGTGCATAGACCTCTCTGAATGGGCCAAAGAAGTGAAGATATTTGTGTCTCATGTGAATGCTCTCCAAAGGGTGACCTTGGCAGAGGAGGATTTTAACAATCAAGTGGATAGGATGATGCATTCTGTGGAAACCAGCCATCCTCTTCCCCCAGCCACTCCCATCATTGCCCAGTGGGCTCATGAACAAAGCAGCTATGGTGGCAAGGATGAAGATAGTGCATGGACTCAGCAACATAGACTTCTACTCAGCAACGCCGACTTTGCTACAGCCACTGCTGAGTGTTCAGTCTGCCAGCAGCAGAGGCCAACCCTGCATCCCTGATACATTGGACTACTTTCATAATGGAAAGGGCAGCGTTTTGTTCGTACTGGGACAGACACTTACTCTGGATAAGGATTTGCCTTCCCTGCATGCAATGCTTCTGCCAAAACTACCGTCCTTGGACTTACAGAATGCCTTATCCACCGTCATGGTATCCCACACAGCATTGCCTCGGATCAAGGAACTCACTTCACAGCAATTAAAGTGTGGCAGTGGACGTATGCTCATGGAATTTATGGTCTTAACATGTTCTCCATCATCCTGAAGCAGATTGACAGAACGATGGAATGGCCTTCTAAAGACACAATTACGGTGCCAGCTAGGTGGCAGTGCTTTGCAGGGTTGTGGCAGCATTCTCCAGGAGGCTGTATGTGCTCTAAACCCAGCGTCCAGTATATGGTGCTGTTTCTCCCATAGCCAGGATTCTTGGATCCAGGAATCAAGAGGTGGAAGTGGGAGTGACACCACTCACTATTACCCCTAGTGACCCACTTGCAAGGTTTTTGCTTCTGGTCCCTGCAACACTATAGTCTGTGGGTTGAGAGGTGTTAGTTCCAAAGGGAGGAATGCTCCCACCTGGAGACACATCACTGAGTCCACTGAACTGGAAGTTAAGAATGCCACCCTGCCACTTTGGGCTCCTCATGCCTCTGGATCAAGAGGGAAAGGAAGGGAGTTACCATATTGGCTGGTGTGATTGATCCTGATACCAAGGGGAAATCACATTGATATTACATAATGAAGGCAAAGAAGAGTATTTCTGGAATATAGGTGGTTCTTCAGGCCGTCGCTTAGTACTACCATCCCCTCCCCTGTGATAAAAGTCAGTGGAAAACTATGTTTTAGGCCATCTTGAAGAGATTGTTGGCTGTCATTGTAGCAGTCAGATAGAGTGCTTGTAAGTAACTATTCTCAGATAATATCATAATCATATTAGAAACTGTCCTTTCTAGTCAACATGTAATAGGACACCATATACATTTGGAAGAGAAAGATTTTCTGTTTGTGATAAGAAGAGTTTTGGTGAATTACAAACAACAGAGGAAAAAGTTGATTTGAAAAGGCACAGATTCCAATTCCTTTGACTTGGCAGTTATCTTATCCTGACAGCAATTTATGTGAAGTCACTGTGCACAGAGAGTAAGTGTAGTCGGCTTTAATTAAAAGCGCAAGCTTTGGTGTTTTTTGTTTGTTTCTGTTTGTTTGTTTTTGATTTCTTTTATTGTTTTTCATGTCTTTGTCTTATCTTTCTCTTTTTTTTCTCTTCTTCATTGCCGAGTTCTCCGTTCTCCTACCCCTCTCTGCCTCCTCTTCACCACCCTTTAACATTTAAAATGTTTTAGGCTTGGCTAATCCCTCTGGACAGAAACTTAGCTGAGCAGGATATTGATTACCAAATATGGCATTGCTGCTAAAGATGTCAGAGGAATGTGGCTTGTGTTCTAAGCCTCTGGCCTCTGAATAAGCTGCCAAACAAATTAGGTCATTTAAAGGATGCTGGAACTTTGATTTGAAACACTATGGTGGTGTTATTTTAGCTCTAAGGGAGGTGGAGCATGGGAAGGGGGGCTGGAGGTGGGGGATCCAGCATGTTTTAGGATGTGAGCCACCAGCCCAGGTTGTGTAAGAGGCAGGCACTGTGTGGGGAGCCTTGGATGACTCTGGAACACCACTGGGAGACCTGAGACAGAGAATTCCTTTACCAGAGGCCTGAGGCTCCAGAGGACTCCAGACAGGTCCCAGGATGCTCTGCTCATGCCAACTCCAGTGGCCTGGGCTGCTGTGCTCAAGGAGATGTGGGCTCTGGGTATAGGAGCTTCACACAGGAAGGCTGGTTGAGTTGAATGCCAGGCAAGACAACCTGAAATTAATGGAGCCTTGGGTTTTGATCTGACTACAGAAGTCCTTACACCACATACCTTGAAGTGACAGCCAGGGACTATGCGTGTCTCAGCAGACCACAGTTTTTCAGGTCCATATTTGGAAATACTTATTCTCTTGTGATACTAGCTTTGATAGGGTGAAATGCTCTTAAGTGGAAGGGGATGGAAGCAAATGCAAAAAAAAAAAAAAAATGCAGCTTTGTTCTTTTTCCTTATATACGTTTTTGGCAAGGTAATACTGAGCTTTCCTGAACTAACAATAAAAAACAGACCAGGAAAAGATAAGTTTTGTTTGTTTGCTTGTTTTTTTAGGTTTCGCAAAATTGACACACCTCTTCAGTGGATTCCTTTTTCTTCTTTTATCTTGCCCCGTTTGTCACCTTCAGTTGGTTTCTTCCCCTAAAGAATGAAAAAACCAGGCTCATGAAATAATTCTGTCCACTCTGGGATGTCTGTGGGTCAGGGCTCTGTGCCTTTTCTTGTATCTCCGCCAGGACCTCGCTTCCCTTCCCCTCGCCTGCCCCCACTTCCGCTCACTGACATTGCCTCCAGTCACAGGCACTTCCTCATGTCTTTGGAGCCCAGCCTGTGACGTTTACAGCCCTTCATCCTGGTCTAGAGAATTAGGAATTCTTACTCATTTCTTATGGAAATTGCAGTTGTTTTCCTTCAAGCTAATAAAGGAGAAGAAAAGGGGGCTCTGGGGCCCACAGGCTCAGACTTGTACATTCGAACACTGAATGGAGCACTCATGTTCTGAGCATCCTCATTTTCAGGACCGCGTCACATTCCAGAACACACCATACGGACAAGCACAGGACCTCAGTCTTATTTTGGATGTACTTTCCTGCACTATTCTGGGATGTGTGTGTGTTTTTGACACTATTGTTGGGAGCCAGAATCCATGGCACTGAACCTAGATAGCATGAGGTCCTTTGTTATGCTCGGTAATGAAGGCATTCTTTAATGGGAGCGTTCCTAGGTAAGCTCGTCTTACCCTGAAGCTTGTGTTTTATCGTGTTTGTCATTTTTTAAAATATGTTTTCAGTAAACTGTGATAATAGGCAAAGAGTAATTGAAATTACTTTCTTCTGTTGGCCAATATAGTCATTTGTCTCTCTTTGTAGCTAATAAGTCAACCATAATCAAAATCGGGGCTTTACCAACTGAAGATATTCAGATTTTATACAAATTTATAAGCCAACTAGAATCAAATGATACTAGTTATATTGAAATCCTAAAATAGTATAATTCCTGTCTTCTGATTAACACCGAGCACTTGTATCACCCCTGTGGAAACTCACCAAGTGGAAAAGGATGGGAGTTTCTCCCTCCATTTATAGGTGATGAAACTGATGCATATAGAAGAATGACATTTGTTGGTTTTAAACTTAAGTTGGAACATTGGTCAGAGCTGAGGCCTCTTAAGATGTTAGGTGTTAGACTTTCTAGTATTGTCCAGGATTTTCCATTAATTCTTCCGTTCTTGATGATAGCCATTAATTGAAGTTTTCATCTCCCCTGGGAATGTGTAGGTCCAAATATTGAAACTTGAACTGGAAAGCTTTTGTCCAAGAAGAAAAGGAAAAACCACATAACAAAATGTTTTAATTCAGTAAATGACATCCCCTAACCCTGTAGTGCTGTTGGGTTACCGGTTTCCGCGTGTTCTGTGTCAGTCGTGAGAGCGCTTGCTGACCTCTTTTTCATACAGACCAGGGTTTACTGGTGTGTTTATTTTGTCACCGTTCCGGTTTAACTCTAAGGAAATGAAAACATCTTCCATTTGTTCTTTATTTCCAAAGGGCATCCGCTTCGATCCTGAAATTCCGCAAACACTACGACTAGAGTTTGCTAAGGCAAACACGAAGATGGCCAAGAACAAACTCGTAGGGACTCCAAACCCCAGTACTCCTCTGCCCAACACTGTACCTCAGTTCATTGCCAGAGAGCCGTGTAAGTTGATCTACTTTTCATTTTGGGAAAATGAAAATAAATAAATAAAGGAGTAAGTAAGAATTGTTTGTATGCTGCATGTGAAATTACACCATGGGACACGGAGCTAGCTGAGTCTCACTTTACGTTTGTGTGAAGAGCCCGCCTATTCTTGCCGATGGAGCTCCAAGTACGGCAATCTTGTTGGTTCTTGAGCAGAAGTGTACCTTCAGAACTTCGTTTGATGTGCTTTCGATTTCCCCAAGGTGATCTTGATCTTATTGTGGGGATGTCTTTGTTTACCCTGGGGTGTAAACCCCTCTTTATTCCTCCCATCCTTGGACAGGAGAGCTGGTTCTCAGCATTCAGTTCACTCCATTTGTTCCAGGACAGCAGTTTTCCAGGAAAAATTAGGATATTACAAGTGAAATAAGCCGATCTTAAGAAGTTGGTTCTAATTTTGAGGACATTTTAGCCATAACTCTATGGGGAAAAGTAAACACACGTGAAGAATTTATATAATAGAATGATCAGTTCTAGAAAACTAATACCAGTAAACCTTTAAGGAAATTTGGGACTTCCTGTTTTAAATGGATTGGGTAAGGACACTGGCTAATTGCTGAACAAGTCTTTTATTTCACCTTAAATGAGCTTATTCCCTTAACGTCCAGACTACAATTTCTGCGTTGATTGAATAACTTGGAAAGGTTGTCTTAATTTTCTCTCTCAAGCTCAGTCAGCGGCAGAAGTGAGGCGTGAGATAGGACTTAAACTTTTCCTTTCATCGCAGAGTTGTATGTGATTGAATACAGCAGGAAGTGCAAGGAAGCCCAAGTGACCTGCTGTTACTGGGAATATTTCTGTCCTGTCTTTCTTGATCTTCTTTCCAAACCACATGATCTTCTTCCTGCTTTCCCTGACAATGTGTTTCAAGTCTCCTTATTGGAATTGAAGGGCACATGGGTTCCTTTCTTTCCCCATGTCCTGCGCATGTCAGATTTAATCAGTTTTTGTGAAACTTAGTCATTCTGTAGCTTAGTCACTCTTGAGAAAGCTGCTGCTTGTCAGTGGAAACTAATAGATAAAAGAATAGATTCTTCCCCTGTGTGCTCTAAACTAAATTTTTCTATGAGGCCAGTAAGTCATAATATAGAAAAAAAAATTTTTTTTGTTCTTCCATGTTCTGGGAAACTTGAAACCTTTGTTTATTTGGGAAGGAAATCTAAACAAAAGTTTCATCTTATGGCATAGTCACAGTGCATCATTCTGTATCCCTATAGTATCTGGCTCAGTGCTTTGTATATTGTATATATTAAATAAATATTTACTACAGAGAGTGGATGGGTGGATAAATTAAGAGTTGAGTTTGGCTATTAGCAGCGTTATCCCATTTTATACAGCTCTTCGTTTCTCTCCTGAAATTTCTTCTCTCTTGATCAAAGTATCAGAAAAAAGTGTTCCCACTTTTTAGAAAAGATTACCTGGAGTAACTCTTGGCTTTTCTAGTGAATTTGCCTTCCTCAGGTCTCAGATGACTTTGAAAAGATTAATTCAGACGGAAAGTGTAATACTAGGAATACTTAATCCTTGCAGTTCTTTGCTGGATGTTTTTCTTTCAGGGAACTCAGAAACTCTTTCTGAATCTGTTACAACAGCCCTGTGAGATAGGTAGCCTGGGAAGTGACAGCCAGTTCACAGCGAGGTACGCCAAAGCTGCAGGAATGCGCAAACTGGCCATCCACAAACCCGACTCTGGCCCACCCTGCCCACCTCCCTTCCCTGTGTACAGAACTGCTCAGAAATGGTCAGATCGTTGCCATGGCAGGGTCAAAACTTGCTAGGCTGCTCATAGCAAAACATACTTGAAGTTAAAAAAAAAAAAAAATCCAGACAGTCAGCAGTGTATTCTTAAGATAGTAAAAGCATGATTTGTCTTAATATAGCTCCTTTGTACAACACAGGGGCCTTGGTGAGCAGCAACTCCACTGTGACTCAGTTGACCTTGTCATCCATTGCTGTTCCCTCTGGGCGTGACCTTCATGTGCAGAACCATTGCTTTCCTGGACGCACAGTGCAGGCTAACAACACTGCGGTTCTGTACTGACAAACCCAAGAGCAGTGTACCCGTCATTGGTTTTCAGGGTGGTCAGGTGTGGACTAGGATGGAGTCATAGGACTTCATGTTTGGAAACCCTGAAGGTTTCTCTGTTCTTTCCTCCCTCCAGTGGAATTGATGGTCATGAGAGAGTTGGCACTTGTTGTAAGTGGCTTTTATTTCTTTTTTTTTTTTTTTAATGTTTTTAAATGGTAGTAGCTGAAAAGCATCCATTGCCATCATTAAGGAAACAATGTTCTACGATTCAGTTATGTAACAAACATTTATTTTGCTTCTTAATAAATACCTTTGAACTTAAATGAGCACCTAGTGTGCTAGACACTGGGGCCAGAGAACTTGGCTCTACATAAAAGAGATGCCTTGCAGCTTAGTCCAGATTGGCCCGAAATCTACTCTGTGCCAAGCCTTGCAAGTGAAGAAACCAGATATCCCAGCTTTCTGCAAAAGATAGCAGCTTGCAGACAAGGGCCTTGAAAGGTGTCAGTGAGTGTTCCGGTTCCGCCAATTATTTCCAAACTTTATGACCTTAAGGAAAACATTTAACCTTGCTGTGCTTTTGTTCCCCCAGCTGTAAAAAGGGAATAGTACCTTCTTCACATGATTGTTATGAAAGTTAAATAAAATCACAAGCTTGTATCAAGGATTAAATGGGTGTGATATGTGCAGAAAAACCAAATCAAACCCATTGCCAGCAAGTCAATTCTGATTCATAGCCACCCTATAGGACAGAGTAGGGTTTCCAAGGAGCTAACCAACTGCCAGCCTTTTGATTAGCAGCCGAAGGCTTAACCACTGACCCACCAGGGCCCCAAATATATGCAGAATGCTAGGTAAATATAACATACAGTCTTAATTTTTAGAAAGTACTGGGTTGCTTTTTGTAATAGTTAAAAGCAAATATTAATCCTGAGATGTTGTCACTGTGTGACTATAGCCAATGGTCTTTGCAAATTTGGAGAAATTTTTATTAATAGGATAATTAATTTGAGCTTCTCTTTCCCTTACCTAAAGACCTTGTAAAGGAGTTAAGCATAAAGTGGCAAAATTGTATGTAAGGAAGATGGAAAAAACTCTGAGAAAGCAGGAAGTAACAGTGTGGACAATTTATAAAGTATGTAAACATCTCCTATACTGTGCATTTGGTTGTACAGGAAGGTAGTATTCTGTAGTGTAAGAATTCCACTTTAGAGATGAAAACAGACTGAGGTTTGAATCCAGGACATGTCCCTACCTCTCAGAGTTTTGTTTTCTTCATCTGTAAAATGATAACGTTTGTGTCAGACACTCTGCCAAGCATATTATGTGAATTTTCTCATTTGATTTTCAATATCCATAATTTACAGTTGAAGAAACCTAGGTCTAGGAAGGTGTAGTATTTCTCTTGGGGTTGCACAGTCGTCCAGTGACAGAGCCTGGATTTAAATTCTGGTTCCTTACTTAATAGTTTTGTGGCCTTGGTCTCGTTACCTCTCTGTGTCTCACTCAGCTTTCTCGTCTACAAAATGGTACCTTCCCATAGGATTGTGAGGATTCAATCCAATGAAGTATGTAAACGTTCAGAAGAGTGCCACATAGTGCCTCTTGATACGTGTGTGATGCCGTGTATGTTTGTGTGCCTTTTGATCTCCGTAGTTGTGAAACCTATAGTTTCTCTGCCTTTGTATACTCTGCACCTGTTGTTGTTGGTTGCCATTGAGTCGACTGCAACTCACGGCGACTCTGTGGTGCAGAGTAGAACTGCTCCAAAGGGTTTTCAAGCCTGTGATCTTTCGGAAGCAGATCTCCAGGCCTGTCTCCCGTGGCGGCTCTGGGTGGGTTTGAACCGCCAACCTTCCAGCTAGTAGTGGAGCACATTACCATTTGTGACACCCAGGGGGTCCTTAGCATCTAAGCCCCTTGCCATCAAGTCGATTCTGACTCTTAGTGACCCTATAGGACAGAGTAGAACTGCCCCATAGAGTTCCAAGGAGTGGCTGGTGGATTCAAACTGCTGACCTTTTGGTTCGCAGCCAAATGGTTAACCACTGTGCCACCAGGGCTCCGCTCAGCATCTAGCACCTAGAAACACGTTTGGATTTTTTTTTTTTAAGATGCCATAAAATTATTCCTACGCTTTTCCATTTGTTATACAATTGCCCTATTCCTAGCAAGCGTGGAGGAACGTGCCCTTCTGAAGACTTTTTTTTGTTAAGAGTGTTATTGAGGTATGATTGGCATACAGTAAAATGCATATATTTTAAGTGTGTAACTTGATTGGTTTTGTCATGATGCATATACAGAATTTAATCAAATAAATGCTATTGAGTTGTTGACACCGTTGGCAGCATACCTTGTTAGAATAGTGCCCTTAATGGTGGAGGCAGACAAAGCTTAGGAGAACTTCTACTCCGATTAGGCAGATCCTCCCCTTTCAATTCTGTTTTTATGGATCAAATATCAAAAGGCTCCTGAACTTTGCATCAATGCAGATTCCCACATTCCAAATCCAGGGATTCTGATCTGTGGATCTAGGCTAGGACTTAGGCACCGTAATGTTCAAAGCTCTTCAGGTGATTTTAATGCCCAGTCACGGTTGAGAATCACTAATTTAGAGCAAGGAATTTGAAAGTTCGATTCGTCTTCCTATCACACATTATTCTCCCTGCCTACCCCGCCCCATCCACGCAGGAACAAAAGCGTGCTTTATTAAATCGACACTCTTCAACACCTGGTGAGCACATAGCCGTTCGTTGAATAAGCAAACCACTTCCTTGTTTGCCTGCCACGCCACTGGAATTTCCCATTTATCCAATACTGACCAGCACCATCTGGAAGTGAATTCTCTCTCTTATGTCTAACGAGAGCCTGTAAAAGTTCGGGAATGCTTGCAAAGCACCTAGCAAGTACCCACCCAGGGACAATACTCAGCAAATACTAAATTTCTTACCCTTCACCTGTATGGGATGAGGGTGATGCCGGGCCTTGTCTGAAGCTCCCTTTGTCCATGCAACAGAGTCATGGTGCTTGCATTGTCCAGGGCAGCAGTGCACAGCATGTCACATTGGAAAGACAGTGGGCATCTGTCCAGTTCCCATCCCTGCTCTGAAAATATGATCACCAGTACGAGGTGGCTGTGCATGCCTCCTGCCCTTCTCTAGTAGGATCATTCAGAAAGACAGCTGGGTCTGAGGAAAACCTAGTCAAGCTGAGCTCTCCTCTAGCAGAGGGAGGGGAGGCAAGGAAAACACAAAAAGTACAGGCATCCTGTAGAGATGAGGGCAAGACTTCTATACCCTGAAAATCTGCATCCTTGGATTTTTGTGTTTTTTAGTTCTCATAATGTAAATAGCATTCTTTTTTTCTGATGACACATGCTTCTTAACCCACCCAACCCACTGCCATCAAGCCTATTCCAACTCATAGCGACCCTATAGGACAGAGTAGAACTTCCCCATAGGGTTTCCAAGTAGGGGCTGGTGGATTTGTGCTGCCGATTTTTTTGGTTAGCAGCCGAATGCTTAACCACTCTGCCACGAGGACCCCATGCTCCTTAGAGGATAGAAGATTTTCACAGTCGAGGCGAATATAAAGAAGAAAATAAGTCATCAAGTTCTACCATCTAAAGATAATCACTATTAACATTTTAGTGTATAGTCTTCCATGTCTTTTAATATGCATATAATAAAAATCTACCTCTGCTTTTCGAATTTTGAAATCATTAAGCTTACGCCATTATTTTTGGGACAAAGTTCTGATTAAATGGCATCTTAGGGCAAAAAATAATATTTGGACTCACAGCTCTTCGCCTGAGTCTCTGCACTGCCTACGCTGCAGGGCACAGTATTCATGGGGCACAGAAACCTTGCTAGAATTAGAGCAAAAGGAGTGACAGTAGACCTGCCTTTTGGGCTCGCTCTCTTTAACTCCTGGGCTGCTTGTATCCTGGTGGTTGATTGGAGGATCCATGGGCTTTACCAAATGGATGGGAAGACAGGAAACAAACATTTATTGAGCGACTACTCTATGACCTAAGAACTGTATGTGAAATACCCATTTTACAGCTAAGGTACTGAAACACAGAGAGTTTGAGTAACTTGCCCAAGGTCACATAGCCCATTTTAGACCTAAATGACTCTAAAACTCATTGCTCTTCAGACGGCCCCCACATGGCCTGCTTTATACCCCACCATAGGGTCGCTATGAGTCAGAATCGACTCAACGACAAGCGGCTTGGCTTGAGCTTGTGTGGTGCTATTTTTTTTTAAGGCATTCCTTGCGAGGTGCTTCCAGTCTGCTCAAGCTTTGAGGATGCACTGATCAAAACCACTAGAGGCCTGCATCGTATAAGGACAAGCTTTCAGGGCAAGTAACCACTTAGTGAAAATCCAGTTTCATTGTAACTCTAACTAACACATCAGATCTTGATGGCCAGGATGCATTAACTGTAAAATGTATCTTTAAATTGTTGACTAAGTTCAACTTCAGGGTAGTTTTTATTTACTTTCGGTATACTGCATTCCCTGAGTTGTTATTTTGGAAAGTAAAACGACCACTTTCAATGGTTGTAAGTATTTTATTTCGATAAATAAAGGCTCTATCAGCAGATATTGTGTCCCTCAAAAAGATATATTAAAGTCATAAT
>NW_004444045.1:1468299-1470392 GCF_000243295.1 Trichechus manatus latirostris
AATAAAGAGCCCTGGTGGCACAGTAGTTAAGAGCTCAGCTGCTAACCAAAAGGTCAGCAGTTCAAATCCACCAGCTGCTCCTTGGAAACCCTATGAGGCAGTTCTAATCTGTCCTATAGAGTTGCTGTGAGTCAGGATCGACTCGACGGCAGTGGAGTGTATAAATAATGCATACTTTAGCAGATTGTTTTGTCTGGGTTGGGTTTGGTTATAACGTAGGATCATACTGTACTTACCATTTCCCACTTCATGAACATTTTTCCATCCAGGACTGTATACAGAGCTTCATTTTTACAGGCTTTATGTGTGACAGTGTGGGGACAGTGAGGGCTTGAGATGCCAGGTTGGATTTTTTCTGAATTAACTGGTGGGGAGAGAGTGGAGATTGTTGATCATGGCAGTATCATGATTTAACAAATAACAGACTCTCCTTCCTTCAGTCTTTTAGGAAGCTGCGGCAGGCAACAGGAAGGGGAGCAGAATACCCTAAAAGTCTCTTATGTAGAGGACGAAATAGAGGAGTGATATTTAAGAAGGCACCTGTCCTGGATTGTCTTCTTTTTGGTGTGACTAGAAATGCCACAAATCAGGAAGTGCTTTTGGAAGGTGTGTTTAAGAAGGCAGTTCTCCCATGTGACATCACCCCCTGCAACCCCCTCAGCCTACCCCACCCCCGATTTTGGAAAGCGGACTCAATGGTGTTGAGGACGCAAATCTTTCACCTGCTTTTCTTGTCCCTGGTCCCTGTTGGATAGCATTTTGATTTGAGGGGAGCATAAGTGTGCAGAGGAGGTTCTGGAGAGAGACTGGAAAGGGGAGTCTTTAGGAATTGGGAAGTGGTACAGGTAAGAGGCCAGGAGGGGAAGGAGCCCAGTGGCTGCTGAGAGGACATGAGATGAGGACATCAAAGCATGGAAGCCAAGCTTGCAGGATTGGGCTCACTTGACTTCCCTGCCTGTTTCCTCTCAGGCAACTCTGCAATGAAACTGTGATCCTGGCTTTTTGAGGGCCAGTTTGAAACGACCATAGGCGATGTTCACAGAAACATGCCCATGATTTCCATCCTGTGTATTTGCTAATCATTGACCAACCCCCGGAACCCACCAGCTGTTTGCGGGCCAGATTGTCACGTCACAGGGAAACTTTCATTCTCAAGAGTGAGATACATATTTGGCACCCCAGATATGTATTAGGGCCCCAAGTGCTGGTACCCCTGGACATTCTGAGAAAAGAGCAAGAAATAGAACTACAGTAAGTATAGTAAAATATTCTTAGAAAACAGAGAACTAATGTTTATTTCCACACATGTCCCACCCCAGCAGGTACAAGAACCAAAAAAAAACCAAACCCGTTGCTGTCAACTCACAGCAACCGTATAGGACAGAGTAGGAGTGGTTTCCAAAGAGCGGCTGGTGGGTTCGAACTGCCACCTTTTGGTCAGCAGCCTAACACTTAACCACTGAGCCACCAGGGCCCCAACAGGTACAAGAGAAAAGCAAAACATTGGTTTTTTTTTCTTTTAAGAAGAAGCAAAAAATTACTAAGCCACACCAAATTTTCACTACTCACCTCTGCCTCTCTCTCTTCAGACCTGCAACATCCCTAGTTTTTGCTCAGATACATAATTTTAATATTTTTTAATAATTAAATTTAAACAATATTACTAAAATATTATTAGGCAATGGGTTTGGTGAGAATGGTTTCTAAATATACGTGTATCTTCTTTTACATGGGAGGTAAATTATTATAGCACTATATAGATCAGCCAATCTGATCCAATTTATTTATATTATTGTTTGGTGGATAACCTATCACTGAAAAAATAGGGAGGGAGGAGCATCATGTTTGGTAAAGTAGAGGGCCAACAAAGATGGGGGAAGACCTCAATGAGATGGACTGACACAATAGCCGCAACAGTGGACTCAAGCATATCAACGATCATGATAATGGCGCTCTCTCATGAGGATGGCGCTCTCGGCCGGGCAACATTTAGTTATTCTATACGTAAAGCCACCATGAGTCCCCAGGGCAACTATCAACCACACATTTTACTTGGAATTTCTATTTCTTCTTTATCAAATCATGTATCAACC
>NW_004444045.1:1471447-1472685 GCF_000243295.1 Trichechus manatus latirostris
CTATGAGTCAGAACCGACTTGAAGGCACCTAACGACAACAACATGCAAAAGTAGTGGTGGGTAAAACTAATGACACCTTAGCACAAGTCAAGACAGTGGCACCAAACTGTACTTGTAATCATCCTGCTCTTTACTGCCTTACACTGTGTTTAAAGCGGGGGATGGGGGAAGCCTAGGCTAGTTGTACCTAAGAATGTCCTTGATGAAGTAAAAATTATTAATCTTATTCAATCTCAACCCTTGGGCATGAGTCATTTTAAGATTCTGTGTGACAAAATGGGGAATAGATATAAAGCACTTCTGGTGCATTCCAAACTAAAACGATTTTCTCCAGGAAAAGCTCTTCTGCAGTTGTTTGAGATGTGAGCTGAAGTAGCTGCTTTCTTCACGAAATACCATTTTTTTACTCAGAAGGATGACTGATACACAAACTATGGTTATTCAGACTTGGATGTTTGTTAGACATTTTCTCGTAAAGTAACGAAGCGAGCCTGTCACTTCAAGAAAAACAACTGACAGTATTTTTTACCAATAATAAAATTCAAGCTTTAAAGCAAAAATTAGAGTTTTTCAAAACTTATATCCACTACCATGAGTTCTACAGCTTTCCAGCACTTGAAGATTTTTCTCATGAGATTGGGGATGACGTTAATGAGTGTAGTTTTTAAAAATATTACACAATGAAATGAATCAACATTCGGAACATCAGCAATAACTGCTTGGACCAATATTTTCCAAATGACCAGTATTTCCCAAATCATGCATGGGTAAAAGATCCATCTAAGTACGAGATGGACCCATGGATTTTAATGTAACAGAATACAAAAAGTTCATTGATAAGCTTTCAGATTCTACGTTGCAAATAATCAATCTTTAAGAAACTACCCTGTATCAAATTTGAATGTAGTATTAAAGAGGAACATCTTCAGTTACCTGTACATGCTATTAAAATACTTCTCCTTTGATCAACTAACCATCTTTTTGAGGCTAGATTTTTTTCTTATACTACAACCGAAACAATAAATTCCAATAGATTGAATGTAGAAGCACATAAGGGAATCTAGTTGTGTTTTCTTAAATCAGAAACTAAAGAAAATTGCAAAAAATGTAGAACTAAAGTTTTTTCTCGTTTGTTTTGGAATATGCAGCTATTTTTTCATAAAAATTTTAATACAGTAAGTATTGATTGACGTAACTCCTGTAAACAAAAATTCTTTGGGTAGTGTAACGAGCCACCA
>NW_004444045.1:1474946-1476084 GCF_000243295.1 Trichechus manatus latirostris
CAGGGAGATCCGGCCGAATCTAGGAAATCCTTAGCTACCAGTTGAAGGATTTTGTTCTGTGAACTAGAGGAAACCATTTCATATCCTTTACTTCATCACAGTACACATCTTACTGACACACTGCCTTAGTCACCTCAGAGAAGCATTTATGGAATAAGCAATTCTGATAATGGAGTGTGATTTTTTTTTTTTCCAGTCCCTTAACTGAGCTGTGCAGACATTATTGGTTATTCTTCATAGCAACACTACAACGCCATTTGACAGATGGAGAAAAGGGAGCAAGAGAACAAATGGAATGCTGATCTCTCTTTTTTTGGTCTCCTTTCCCCCTCATGGGCATAGGAAGACTCCAGCGATACTGCTTACCTACTTATCCCTCACCCAGACACCTGAGTTTAGTTCTAAAGGAAAACGTTAATTAAAAGTCTCGTTGCCATGTGACTTTCAAGGAGGGAGGCTGTGTTGGCATAACAAGACACTATTGATGGATAACTTAAATCACCTACATCCTGGGACCCCTATGTCGTGTATTTGATGTTGCCTTGGTGATGTTACAGAACAACGCCTGTTTCTAAGCCTCAACACGGAAGAGATTGTGTCTCGGTGATTTGTGTTTCATTTCTGATTAGGATCTCTCTCTTCCTCACTCTTCTTTCCCCTTTCTCCCCCGCTTAGGCTCCCCCCATATAGAGAGAAGAGTATAATCAATCCCAGAAACCCATCATTCATATTTAAGTTACCAAAGTTTTCAACGTACTTGCTTTTTTTTTAATCCTTTCTTTCTTCACTTCCTCCTCCTTAGTCTTGTTTTTTTTTTCTTTAAACAGTTGAATTGTTCATATCAGATCGATACGTTGCATTTTGTTAGGTCTCTTAAGTGTCCTTTAATCCAGTCCAGCTCCTCCTCCTCCCTCGCCCGTTTTTATGCCATTGATTCGTTGAAGAAGGTGTCAGCCTTCCTGTGAAAAGATCCTTTTTCTGGTCTTGTCTTGGCTTCCCTTAGGTGTCCTCTTGTTTGTTCCTGCGTCTTCTCTATTTACTGTACTTCAGAAGGCTTGATTAGATTTGAAAAGTTTCATAAATTCATGTTCAACTTTTTTAGCAAAAACATTTCATAGGTGGTGCTGTGGACTTCGTA
>NW_004444045.1:1477513-1478362 GCF_000243295.1 Trichechus manatus latirostris
TGTGTAAAATAACATAAAACAGACTAAGCAATGATATCTACTAAATGCTTTAAAATACGTTCATGGGGCAGAAAGTTAAATATTTAGGTTAGTGTGAAATGTTAGCTTTGTAGCAGTATACCACTGATGGAATATTCTTGGAACATGTCTTCTCTGCTTGTTTTAACACCTGACCTTGGACCCTGCAATGGAATGTATAGACAGGAAGACACTAAGTGATACTACTAAGTTTGTTTGACATTTTCTCCTGCTTGTACAAGCTCTTTAGTTATTTCTTTGCACTTTTCCTTAATACTGCTGAAAATTTGCTGTCTTTACAGAACCAAGACAGTATGGATCTATCATTCTGTCATCTGTTTGGGTTCATTGATGGTTTCCCCAAAAAGACTAGACACTTGAGCCTGGAGTTGTACTTACTTGACATTTTTATCATGTGTTAATGAGGAATAGATTGATTTCATCACCAAGTATAGTGGCTGGTACACAGTTGGAAACTTAGTAAATACTTGTTGAATGAATTCTGTGATGGACTGGCGGTGACCTTGGAACATTCCTGTAAGAGCAGTGCAACTTTAGAGTCTCTTCATTTAAAAGTACAGAAGGATTAGCAGAAAATAATACTAATAAAATAAAAGTATAAAAGAAGGAAACAAAAAAAAAATAAGGCAGGGTCCAGGACGGCAATCATCACACTGCTCACAAGCTCCATGGAGCATTATTGTTCCTCTAAGACAAGTACTTAACCTTCTAATTGAACATTCTATTCATTGTCGAAAATTTAGAAAAGCCAGATAAACACCAAAAAAGTAAGTCACTGGAATCCAGCTGTACCAGAGATAATCACTGTCA
>NW_004444045.1:1482364-1484788 GCF_000243295.1 Trichechus manatus latirostris
TCATTTGGCCAGGTAGCTGTCTTCCAGATTTCTTGACCTAGACACCTCAGTTGGTATCCTGTCAACTCCTAGAGTCTTGTTTTTTGTCAGTGCAATACCTTCAGCGCAGCTTGAATTTCTTTCTTCAGTACCAGCTGTTCCTGATCATATGCTACTTTCTGAAATGGTTGGACGTTAACCAATTCTTTTTGGTACAGTGACTCTGTATTCCTTCCATCTTCTTTTGATGCTCCCTGCATCAGTCCATTTTTTTTGCCCATAGAATCCTTCAGTAATGCAATTCGAGGCTTGGATTTTCTCTTCAGTTCTTTCAGCTTGAGAAATGTCTATCATGTTCTTGCCTGTTGGTTTTCTAACTCCAGGTTAATGTACATTTCATCACAGTGCTTTACCTTGCCATCTCGAACCTCTCTTTGAAATCTTCTATTCAGCTCTTCCCATCATGCTGGTATTTTCAATGTAGGTGGCATAGCTTCCAGCATCATAGCAACATTCTTCCATTCACTTTAGCGACGGCATTTAAAAGCAATTTTCAGAGTCTCTTCTGACATCCATTTTGATTTTTTTCCATCTTTCCTGCCTTTTTAATGATCTTTCACATTCTTCGTGTATGATGTCCTTGATGTCATTCCACAACTCTTCTGATCTTTTGTCATTAGTGTTCAGTGGGTCAAATATATTCTTGAGCTGGTCTCCAGATTCAGGTGGGATGTATTCAAGGTTATACTTTGTGTCCCTTGGACTTGCTTTGATTTTCTTCAGCTCCACCTTGAACTTGCACACAAGCAATTGGTGGTCTGTTCTGCAGTCAGCCTCTGCCTTTGTCTTGACAGGGAATATTGAGCTTCTCCATCGTCTTTTCCCACAGATGTAGTTGATTTGATTCCTGTGTGATCCATCTAGTGAAGTCCATATGTGTAGTCGTCAATGGTGTAGTTGATAAAAAGTATTTCCGATGAGTAAGTCGTTGGTCTTGGTATTTCCTGTGAATCTCCAGCATTGTTTCTATCACCAAGGCCATATTTTCCAACCGCTGATCCTTCTTACTTTCCAACTTTTGCATTCCAATCATCCGTAATTATCAGAGCATCTTGATTGCATGGTCAGTGAATTTCAGACTGCAGAAAGTTGTAAAAATCTTAAATTTCTTCATCTTTGGCATTCATGGTTGGTGCATAAATTTGCATAATGGTCCTCCTTGTAGGCGTGTGGATATTAACGTATCACTGACCACAGATCCCAAAATTTTTTTTTTAAAAAAACAGTAAGTGCAACGCTATTCCTCTTCAATTTGTTGTTACCGTCATACCAACCATATGGTTGTCGGATTCAAAATGGCCAGTACTAGTCCATTTCAGCTCACTAACATTTAGGTTGTTGATCTTCAAGTGTTCCATTTCGTTTTTGATGACTTTACAATTTTCCTTGATTCATACTTAGTACATTCAATGTTACAATTGCTAGTATTTGTTAGCAGCTGTTACTTTTCACTGCGAGCCATGCAACATCAGCAAATGACAGTCTCAAAGTTTTACTCCATCCACTTCATTAAAGTCAGCTCTACTTTGAGGAGGCAGCCCTTCCCCAATTGCATTTTGAGTGCTTTCCATCCTGAGGGGCTCATCTTCCAGCACTATATCAGACAGTGTTTCGTTGTTGTCCATAAGGTTTTCGTTGGCTAATTTTCGGGAGTAGATTGCCAGGTCTTTTTTCCTAGTCGGTCTTAGTTCGGAAGCTCCACTGAAACCTGTCCATCATGCTGGTGTTTTTAATATAGGTGGCATAGCTTCCATCATGATAGCAACATGCAGGCTACCACAGTACAACAAATTGATAGATAGGTGATGCTGAGAAGTATTAAGCACTACGTAATGGGGCATGATGAGGTGTTGTTTCACCAGGAGAACTTGAAGCCCAAGACCTAAATACAGGCTTCATTTGGAGTATCATTTGGAATGCAGTTCCTCTAGAAAGAAGACGTATAGAAAGAAGGGCTAGAGCAGGAGAATGAGGACATTGCAGGGGATGCAATCCTCAGAATTCCAACTGTAAAGATAACAAAGCTAACCTTTATGCCTCTTTTTTTGTTTCTTGATTCCTGGGCTGTTGCAGAGTCCATAAAGTGCACTACACTTAATATATAGACACATCTTGTGGTGCCATAACTGTCTCTGTTGGTGTTTTACCTCCCAGTGAGTGGGAACCAAAAGGATAGACACAAAAAGAGAATCTACAAGTTATCTTTCTTTCAGTGTTATTATTTGCTTTTAGTGTTACCACTTTTAATGTTTGCGTTCTTTTTCTTTTTTTTAGCTTTTCATCATGGAAAATTTCAAACGTATACAAACAGAGAGAAAATAGCATAATGTTGTTTTGTTTTTATTTTTAACAGTTTGTTTCAATCAGGGTCCAAATCTATCCTGT
>NW_004444045.1:1485352-1486885 GCF_000243295.1 Trichechus manatus latirostris
AGCTAAAGAGATTCATAGTTTTTCCCAGGGTCACACAGTTATTCAGTACAATACCTAGAACTGATATATGTGAGTCTTGGCTCAATCTAGTATAAAACACCAGTTTGATTCTTCCTTCCTTTGACCGTACCAAAAAAACCAAACCCACTGCCAGTGGTCAATTCCGACTCATAGCAACCCTGTAGTAATTGCTCATCTTCCTTTTTGAGAAATGATAGAAAGGAAGCAATAAAGAAGGCAAGGTGAGAGATTAAAGAAAGGAAGCTGAACTGTTAGCACAGGAGAGTTGAAGACACAAAAGTGATTTCCAGAACATTTCCCAGTTTCTTCCTGCATGTTGATACTCTGATACTTGTAATGATCTGGCCATTGATGATCATTACCTATATCTACCATAATGCACTAATACTGTATATTTTTCAAAACATATATGTTACCACATGGGTAGCTTTAGAATTTTAGTCTCAAGCTCTGCCTGTAAGACCACTTTTTTGTAGCACCTTCTCCCACGCCTTTTAAAGACCATAATTAATGCTGTCTGTAAAAAGCTGGGATCCTATGGGAACATTCCAAGTTTAGTCCATCATTTCACCTAAACATATCATTTTTCCTAGCACTCATCTCTAAATTTATCAGTGGATATATTTACGAAGAAATTTAATCTAGATGTTTTTGATAAACCTTGTCATTAAAGGGTATTTCAAAAGCCATTTTATTATATACTGAATGTCTCTCAAACTTGTTTGACTTAAGTTCTTTTCCTAAAATAGCAATTTAATTTGACTTTTGGCAAACAGTTACTCCTCAAAGGTTGAGCTAAGTTTTGAATGTAATAATTTTGCATAGAATCTAAATTTAGCAATTAGCATTCTCTTGCTTTTACTTTAAATCTAAGTAAACTTTGAAAAGTCCAATGTATACTGGCCTCTCCCAAGACCTAGTCTCTGATATTAACAGATACCAAAGGAGGTATGCAAACAGGAAACTATGTGATTCTTTTAAAAAATGTTTTAAAATCATAGAACCATTTTTTCACTTGACCCTTTCCTCCCCCTCCAAAAAAAAGCTACAATAATCCTGTGGAAGTTTAAGAAATCTTTTCTGTTTTTCTTCCCCACATCTCCCTATTTATATATTTAAGTGCTACCTGATATGCCAAACAAATGTAAATGATGTCCTTTCAAACTTCTCTGGCTTCCTCTCTGAAGTCATCTCAAATTCTGGAGCCATAATACAAGCCATCAGATAAAAGTGTAAGACTTGTTTCTAGAAGGAATTGTGATACTGCTTTAAGTGGGTCAGGAAGCAGAGTTTAGTTCAGGAGAATGCAGACTCCTTGAGGGGACCATAGGTATTCTGATGGGGCACAGACACTAAGGCCAGTCAGATCACAGAGTAAACCCAGTCCCCACCTCCATGTTCCTCGCTTGAGCTCCTTGAATAATAAGACTGGGCTTTGTATTAACCATTGTCATAAAACAATATGCGTACTAACCGTTTAATGAGAAACTATTGGTTCTGTAAACCTTCATC
>NW_004444045.1:1487656-1488819 GCF_000243295.1 Trichechus manatus latirostris
TTTTAAAATTCACAGGCAAGACTTTGTTCAGGAAGGCGTAACTAATTTTACCCAGCTATAGGTGAGTTGAGGGTGTATAGTGCATTTGGAAACCAAGGAGAAAACAGAAATCCTTACTACAGTTCGGAGATGTCTTTGATTCAGAGGGAGTTGGGAGCTATTGGAGATCTGTAACAAGGAAAATTACATTCTCAGAAGGAACCTAGCAGTGGGTTTTGAAGGCAATATGGCTTTATATAGGTATTTTCTCATCCCCCCCCCCCGCCCCAAGAAGAAATTAAGAGAATGATTAGAAATGCATCACCAAAAGTGCCAGGGTGATGATTCAGATGGTGCTGTGTGACTCCATCCTAAAAAGGACATGTTAGCCTGTTTTCCTGACACATGCTCTCAGGAAAACTTTCCCAGGCACCCCCCGCCCCCACCACCACCACCTCTGTTTATTTGCAGCACCATTTGCTCCTTTGGACCTGATTCTCATCTAAAGATATTCTAGTGTGGGAAGCAAATATACCCTGAGAAAAATAACTCTTATGGACAAATGGTTGAGGAAATTACTGTAAATCCTCAGGCAGGCTTCTCATTCTATATTTGCAGCAGGGACAAAGGAATTAACAGAAGGAACAGCTCTGGGAGCCAGTGTGGAGTATACACCATGGGGCCTTCCTTGCCCCAGCCATGATCACACAGCTACCCTAAGAAGCCTTTTCTGGGGTCTTCCAGCCTCATTGGATGAGTTTGTTGTTCTTCTCCCCAACCGCCAGTTCTCCAGGTCTCTCAACTAAGCTTTCCATTCTCGTCTCTTTTCATCAGTTCCCATTAAAGGCCCAGAGACAGCTCTCCAAACAGTTTCTGTTCCCCCTGAGACATTTGTAAACTACCATCACGTCACTCGCTAGCTGGCCCACAGCCATTGGTTACATACACAGCCTGATCTTTCCATAACTTACCCTCCAAGCCCCACACTGTATGTGCTGTGGGCTTTATGATCCATTTACCAGACTGTTCCCAGCCCCTGCATCCTGTGCTGGGCCTCAGCACTGTGTGAGAAAAGGAAAACTTGGAAGGGGTCCAGCACGAGGAAAATGATGGAAAGACTGAGAAGAGGAGTCGCTATGAGAAAAGGATGACGGAACTGGGTAGCTTTAGCTCTGAGAAGAGAT
>NW_004444045.1:1490532-1491894 GCF_000243295.1 Trichechus manatus latirostris
ACTCATAGCGATTGTTGAAATGGCTTCTTTGCTAGGGTTTAGATTTTTTTCTTTGGTATATTTTTGCTGACATGAAATTTAACAAGTATGAAAATCTTCAGTCTTCATATTCTGTTTATTTATTTTTTTAATAACATTTGGAGGAGTAAGTGTTCTCTTTTTTTTCCATCCCTAAATGACCAATATATTTTGTGTCCCTTTGTTTTCCCCCTTTAAAAAAAAACTACAGAAATAAGACATGGTCATTGTAGAAGCTCAGAAAGTGTGAAATCCACTATCTAGAGTTATCACAATAATATTATAATATTATCGAATATGTGTTAAATCACAGGGTGTTTTCTAAGTACTCTGCACATCTCATTTAATACAACAACCCATGAGAACAAGTACTCTTTTCTTTTAATAGTTTTCAGATGAGAAAATTTGCCCTTTGAGAGATAAGTAAGTTGCCCAAAGTCATATAGCTGATAAGTGGCAGAGCAAGGCCTTGAAACCAAGTCTGTTCACCAAAGCACCATGCCAATTCCTCATGCAAAACATGTATATTAATGGGGTCATACTATCCTTATTGTTTTGTGACCTATTTTCTTTTTCACTTAATGTTTTGTGCCCATCTTTCCACATTTGTAAACACAGGTGTCTACATCATCAATGGCTATGATAATACATCATTTTATGGTTATTTAACCAGTCCCTAAATTTGAATATTTAGGTTCTTCCCCATTCCGTCATTTCTTTTAAAGCCTCATATGACCATCTTCATAATGTTTAACTAGCTGCCTGTTCTAGACTTATGGGGGATGGGGTACCTCATCTGCACTGGGATGTCTTCAACATCCCCATTGTACTTTTGGGAACCCTGCTGGCACAGTGGTTAAGAGCTCAGCTGCTAATCAAAAGGTCAGCAGTTCGAATCCACCAGCCACTCTTTGGAAACTCTATGGGGCAGCTCTACTTTGTCCTACTGAGTTGCTATGAGTCAGAATCGACTTGACGGCAATGGGTTTGGTTTTGATATTGGTATTGTACTCTAAAACGTTCTAGTACCCAGCTCTGGCGAGGTGAAGAAACCTCAGAAGGCCTTCGTTCCTGTGTAGATGATCCACCAAGGCTCTGAAGTCATAATTAGAGCTAGCCCTCCTGCTAAGCCCCAGGCCCAGATTTCCCTAGTTTTGCATATTAGAACTGAAACTGGAAAAAGACTTATTAGACTGCCCGCAACCTTTTAAATGGAGTTTGAAGGTAACCTGTCCATCAAAGACCCAAGCTCCTAATGAGATAGAATTACTTATCATTCCCCAAAATAAAGAAGCTCAGTTAGCCTAAACCCCTCCAGTTTTCTTTTCTTATTTCAGTGCTTCT
>NW_004444045.1:1493677-1495128 GCF_000243295.1 Trichechus manatus latirostris
CAAGGACGAGAAGGCAGGAGGGGACAGGAAAGCTGGACAAACGGAAATAGGGAACCCAAGGTCAAGAAGAGGAGAGTGTTGACAGGTTGCGAGATTAGCAACCAATGTCACAAAACAATATGTGTATTAACTGTTTAATGAGAAATTAATTTGCTCTGTAAGCCTTTACCTAAAGTACAATTAAAAAGAAGAAAAGTTCTCATTTAAATTTTTATAATGAACCTATATGAGTTTATATTTTTATCTCAAGAAACCAAGGCTAAGATGAGTTGTAGGGGGCTTCAAATCTGTTCCTTCTGGTTCGAACCCCTGCTGAGAATTTGCATTTCTAACAAGTTCCCAGGCGTTGCTAATGCTGCTGGTTAGGGGCCAATTCTGAGAACCACTAGTAGAGCCAGGGTTCTCAGAATTTATTATACCTAAGAATCACCTAGGGATCTTATTAAAATGTGGATTCTGGTTCAGTATCTCTGGGCATGGAAGTACAAATTCTCAGCAGGAGTTTGAACCAGAACAAACTGGTTGGAAGCCCTGGAGTTGTACCAGGTTGAACAGCCAGGAACATTTACAACTAAAAGGACAGAAAGAGTTGAAACACTCGTTAGACTTTCAGGTGACGCTTTTGAGTCATTTTTCACTACCATAGGCACACATTTCTGGAATTCCTGGTGTAATAATGATCCAAGGAGGTCATTTGTTCTTCTCTGGTTCAGATCCTTTGAAGTGACCATTTTCTGATTCTGTAAAGACTTTACAGCCCTTCAGACACTCTCTGTATAGCAGAGCACATACTTCTAATAACCTGCTGCCATGAAATTAATAAGGAATTCCCTTTCCAAATAGTTTTTTTCAAATTCATTCTTCTCTCTACCTCCCTATCCCAGATCATCTGTAAAATGGGAATATTAGTATCTAGCACATAGGATTTACGGGAGATTAGATGAGACATAATGCGTGAGAAGGACTGGATGTGGATAAGTACAAAATAAATGTTCTTATTTCTAGGCGTATACTAACATAATTATTAAGTAAAATTTCAATCATTAAACATACTTTTTTCCAACTTTTTGCCCACTGAGCAATATTTTAGATAGCTTTTCAAACAGGTACACAGAGATCTACCTCAGTTTTGGAGAAACCCATTAAATGGATGTACCTTACTTTCTCTAGCCATTTCCCTATTCATGAAAATTATGGTGTCCTCCCCCCCGCCAATTTTTTTATTATAAAAATTCTATTGCTTTTTAGATATTTCTCTGTTGTCTTTTCTGTGCACTAATGTTGCATAAAGCCCTAGAAATAAAATTCCTGATCAAAGGATACGATTATTAAAACTAACTTTTAAATTCTTTACCCCACTAGCATAGTTAGCTTCTCAGATTATCTTCAGTGTAGTAACAACACCTGGCAGTTATGGTATGGCGACACGTCAGTGGGCGGGAAGAGGAAAG
>NW_004444045.1:1496681-1497615 GCF_000243295.1 Trichechus manatus latirostris
TATTACCATTCAGTAAGCACAGTCCCCTAGAGGAGCCACGTAGCCACCATCGATGCACAATACTGAAATCCTTTTGTAGTCTAAATTATCCTCCACAGATCGACAAGGCTGTTCGGGGCAATAAAAGAGACAAAAGAAACACAGTAACTGACAGTACAGTTCTGGACTAGAAAAAGAGGGGGAAGGGCTACATTATGCAAAAGAGGCTGAGCCTCAGGAGGGTACATTCATTCAGGAGGTATTTCTTGAGTGCCTGCTTTGTGCCAGGCACTGTGCAAGCTCTTGACATACATTTTCTGGATATACCAGAAAAGTTTCCTGCCCTCAGGAATCTTACCAAAGTCTCTAGCAACCTGGAATGGAGCAGATATTTTTGTTTTTCGTGAAGTTTTTTTTTTCTTTTTTTTAAATATTAAACCAGTGCCTTCTGGATATAAAGTTCCTGTGAAGCATCCAGCCTTGTTAAGAAACCAGGCTCTCGGGGAGATTGGCAGACACTCTCAGTGTTCACTGCATCCATGCCTGAGGATGGAATTGCCTGGGGAATTTCTGGGTAACCCTTATCCCTGCAGCTGCAGCTCAGGAGAAGGAATGGGCATGGAAAATGTCCAATCGTGATGAACAAAAGTAGGTTACAGTAGTGACTGACATCATTCAGTTCCTAGGGGAACAGTTTTATTCCTGCTTGTGCTCTGGATTCCCTTCAGCTCTCAGATCAGGGATCAGAGCCTTTTCGCACCATAGGTTACATTGGATGGTTCTTGACGTGCAACAGCTGGTCAATAAAGAAAGAACAGAATCGTGGGAGCAGTGACTGCTAAGAGGAATGGCAGAAATTCATTAACGGGAGAGGAGGTGTCATGGATTGAATTGTGTCCCCCCAAAATATCTGTCAGCTTGGCTGGGTCATGATTCCCAGTATTCTGTGTGTACC
>NW_004444045.1:1499216-1500540 GCF_000243295.1 Trichechus manatus latirostris
TTTACTTCACAGACATGGATCAACTGCTTGCAGAGGTATATGAGTGGGAGTTGATTGCTGATGGAATCCATACTTATTTTTCTTGCTTCAAAATGGATTTTTTTATTCATTAAAAATGGAATTTTTCATCATGTTCGGATCTTCTGTGGCATGGCTGCTGTTTTTTCTGGCTGAATTTTTCATCAACCAGGCAAGCTCTACTGGAGGACTCTGTCCCTGAGTTTATGATAGTAATTTGAGCATGCTCAAAGCTAGAGGTAAAGACCATCTGCACTCCAGGGACCCTTTTACCTCCACCAGTAATGAGGGCATCCACCCCAGGGAGGACAGGACGGTGTATGGAGGGGACCCTGAGCCATGAGACAAGCAACCTGGGTTCTAGTCTCAATTCAGACAATAAGTTAACGATGAGATCTTAAGTAGATCCCTGTGCCTCAATTTTCTTATTGTTAAAATTGGGATACTAACGCCTGCCTTTTCTCCCCCTAGAGATTTTAATCAATATCCTACATCGTAATGGATGTGTAGGCGCTAAGCTATGTATAAAAAAGTATGCAAATATAAGGTGTAATTCTGAAAGGGCTGAAGCATCAACTTATTTTTAATAAAAGTTATCAGTTACATGCCCTCACATCCATCTTCTTTATTGCATCTTTCTCTCCCACACAGAGTTGAATTAAGCCACAATCTGATAATCTCCCCCTCTGAAAGGCAGGATGGACATTTGTTGTTGTTGTTTTCGCTTCATTAAGCATAAATGGTTGACTTTCTGATCCACTTTGTTAGCTGGGGAGGTATCACAGAGCACAGAGAAGGAAGGGCACTTCCTCCAAACTGGGAAGAAATGGCATCTAATGGAGTCTTCTGAAGGATGAGTAGGCATTAGCCGGTGAAAGGGGGGTGCCCTGCAGAGTGTACAAGGCGTAGAAGTGAGAGAGAACAGGGCACAGTCTACCAAATAAAATGACTGATTCTAGACCATGAGGGAGAACAGGTGAGAGCAGGGCTGGAGAGATTGACAAGGGCCAGATCGCACAGGCTCTTGCAGGCCGTGAAGTAATGCAGTTCAGGCACTATCCAGAGAGAGGGGGAAATCATAGAAGGATTTTAAGCAGGAGAGTGAGAGTGACATGACTGAACTGTGTATTTAAGAGTCATCCTATGTAAAAGACCTATACAAAGAAAACTACAAAACACTACTGCAAGAAACCCAAAAGGATCTACATAAGTGGAAAAACATACCATGCTCATGGATAGGCAGACTCAACATTGTGAAAATGACAATTCTACCCAAAGCAATTTACAAATACAATGCAATCCCAGT
>NW_004444045.1:1502846-1517670 GCF_000243295.1 Trichechus manatus latirostris
TATGTGTACTACTGTTTCATGAGAAACTATTTGTTCTGTAAGCCTTCACCTGAAGTACAATTTTTTTTTTAAAAAAAAAAGCTACTTTCCATATGCTGAAAAAAAAAAAAAAAAGTCATCCTAGCTGCAGTGTGGCGGCCAAGGACAACTACTAGGAGGCCTTTTCAGCAATCTAGTAGTGGCGGTTAAATTATAGTGGATGGTGGATAGATTTACCAGGACCTTGGTGAGAGATTGAATGTGGAGGGGAATTGGGTGACTACCAGGTCTCTGGCTTGGACAGCTGAGTAGCGTCTTTTACTGAAATCTGGAACCAAGGAGGGACGGGCAGTTGGAGGGAGTGTGTTTAGTTTTGGACATGTTGAATATGAAGTTGCCATGGAATATTTCTAAATATAGGAGTATCCGAGAGGCGACATAAAGACTGGTTTAAAGTTCTTGGATCTGGTCTTTGACTCTGTTCTTCTTTCTCAATTATTCTTAGAGGTTTGTGACTGAATGTAAGAGTCATATTCGGCTTTATCTCTGTCTTGGTGTGACCTTGGACTGGACGTTTCCCCTTCGTTTTTCTCATACAGCATGGAAAGGCAGGATAGATGGTCTTCCTGAGCTCTTTGGACTTTCCTCAAGGACACGTCGGCGCTTTCTTTTCAAGCTCATTGGAGGTTGGAGTTTGGGAGAGTCTTTCATTGTTGCGGATCCAATATGAGCTCTTCTGGTGTATATTCTCATGCTAAGAAAAAGGCATATTCAGATGTACATTGAGAGCCCTAAACAACATTATCATCAGAAGGTGCAAAGGCAGAAAGCATGTAGGTAGATCTAGTGCAACAGGAAAGGATTTATCCATCCTGTCAGGAAGGTTGGATTAGGCTGGACAAAACAGCCCTGGCCTCCTGATCTGCCTGTCTGCTCACTGGGACACTGCTGACTCTGGGTGGTCAAGAGCCTCTTTTGTCCAGAAGAATCTCACCCCTCCCCTGAACTCCAGTTCATCCCCATGGGCCTTGGGCAGCAAAATGTTTCTTCTTTTTTTCCAGCCTTCTCATCCTATTACGTTTGAGCAGAAGGGTCAATGACTTGGGAAGGTGAGACCTATCAGAACCATACTGCTCCCCTGCCACTGCCACCTCCTTCATTTGGGTAGCCCCTCTGAGGGACTTGTTCTGTGGAAAAACCAACCAAAAAGAGTCCACAAATGCAAATAGCTCATTCTGACTCATACCCTCTTCCATCGAAGGAGCATGTGCGGGTTTTAGGAGTGTCCTCAGCCTCATACTGAAATGTTGGTGACTGTGAGGCTGCTTTTACTGCACATATGATCCTCACCTGGTCAGACTGCTCTCCCTCGGCCTCTGACTCATAACTGTAAGGACAGGTAAACATTACTCTGAGCCAGGCAGGAGATGTCAGGCTGGGTCTGCTTTGGCTTTCCTAGTTTCTCTCACAAAACAAGTCTAGAATCATTGCTTTCGGTTGCATTTTTTCTCTCCTGGAGTGTGTCATTCATTCATTCATTTAACAAACTGCTGTGTAACTAGTACTATGCTGAGCTCTTTGGAAGCAAAACACTTCGCTCACACCAAAAAACCAAACCTGTTGCTGTCGAGTTGATTCCGACTCATAGCCACCCTACGGGACAGAGGAGAACTGCCCGATAGGGTTTCCAGGGAGCAGCTGGTGGATTCAAACTGCCAGCCTTTTGGTTAGCAGCCAAGCTTTTAACCACTGCACCACCAGGGCACCAACACTTTGCTCAAGGGGGTGATGATACAGTAGGAGAGAAATACAAGAAGATAAAATAACTGCACAGCAGTGGTTCTCAGACTTGAGAGTACACAAGAGTCAGCTGGAGGGCTTGTTTAAAACACAGTCAACTGGACCACACCAGCGGAGTTTCTGATTCTGTAGGTCTGTCTGGGATGGAGCCAAGCTCTGCAGGGTGATGCTTCTGGTTGGGGTACCCCACTTTGAGAAGCACTGACTGAAATGACAGTGCTAAGGGCTACAGGAGCATGGAAGAAGGAGTGATTAGCTCCACCCAGTTCATTTACAGTCTTTTTATTATGTCACCTGTTACATTTGCTGGGTCAGTTTTTTCTGCGTACAGCCCTGTTAAGGATTGAATTGTGGCCATGATTCCCAGTATTGTGTGATTGTCCACCACTTTGTGATCTGATGTGATTTTCCTATGGGTTGTCAATCCTATAGGGTCACTAGGAGTCAGAATCAACTCAATGGCAACAGGTCTGGGGTTTTTTTTTTTTTTTTTGGTGATTTATGGTGTTAATGAGGCAGGATTAGAGGCAGTTATGTTAATGAGGCAGGACTCAGTCTACAAGATTAGGCTGTGTCTTAAGTCAGTCTCTTTTGAGATATAAAAGAGAGAAGCGAACAGAGACGGGGGAACCTCCTACCACCAAGAAAGCAGAGCTGGGGTCCCTGTGCTGAGAAGCTCCTAGACCAGGGGAAGATTGATGACGAGGACCTTCCCCCAGAACCAACAGAGAGAGAAAGCCTTCTCCTAGAGTTGGCGCCCTGACTTTGGACTTCCAGCCTACTAGACTGTGAGAGAATAAATTTCTGTTTGTTAAAGCCATCCACCTGTGGTATTTCTGTTATAGCAGCACTTAGATAACTAAGACAAGCCCTTTATTGTGAGGGTCACTCAGGGACTCCGTCTGCATTCCAAGGTAACTTTTTTGCACTGAAGTCCATGTCTGTCCAGAGAGCCTGTTTTGTTCCATCCGAGTTGTTCCATTGTTCTTTGTTTCTTTCTTCCCTGCTGCTCTGGCCACTGTCAACCCTCCCTTCCTCAAACTTAAAGAGACTTTGAAGAGGAGCCTACTTTTAAAACTGGTTCCGGAGAGCAGCTGTAAGAGCCGTTTTCAAACTGTGTTCTCTGGAACCCCAGTGTATCTCAGGGACTACCGCAGGGGTTGGGAGATTCCAGCTGCCCCTACCACCACCACCACCAATTCAATCAAAACAGCTACATGTTTATTAACAGGAGTTTCTGAGGAAAATTAATTTGAAGAAAGGCTTCCACTGCTTTTATTTTAACTTTGAAAGTCGCTGGTTTGTGACATTTCCTCTAGTTTGAGCCTCCTTTTGAGCAAATTGTGTGTGTGCGTGCGCGCGAGCGCGTGCACAACAAATACAGCAAAGATTGGGAAATTTTAGATCTAGAACTTAAGGATTTTCCCTAAGTTTCTTTAACAAAGAAAATAATGGTATAACTTTGAACAGCTTTTAGAAGTTTTCTCATCAGATATGATCCAATTCAACAAGCATTACTGGACACTAATGGCAGGCTCACAGCTGGCCCAGGGCGCAGACATGAGCAAGACCTGGGTCCTGCCTTGCTGGGCTCTCACTAGCCAGCTCTCGAAAGTTAGTTATTTGAACTCACCCTCACTGCCTGCCTCTCCCTGTTCTCTCCGAAAGAAAAATCCCCAGTGACCTTTCACCATATTAACACACTCATCCTCCTCCTGGCCAACCTACTACGTGCTGTGTCTCTTGAGGCTTACAGTAATTCTAGACTCTTCCACAAAGGGAAGATGGGGAGGTAATCAAGTATTAAGGGGTCGATGGAGTGTAAGTTCACCATAATTTCTCTTAGGCCTTTGCTTGACTGCCTGTCTCCACTACTGCTCAACCGCTTTGGGTGCAGGGGATTCAGATACCTATCCTCGATTCTGCCAGGCTAGGTTTTAGTCAAAAATTAATCCGTGAATTGACTCTGAGCATCATTATAAACCCAATGTTAAGTGTGGAAATGACCGGGAATCATAATCTGTTAGCCTGCCATTGAAGCCTGACTTCACCTTACCTCCGTTATTTCTCTCTTCAAGACCAGATATCTCTGTGTTGTTTCGTTTTAACACCTACACTATATTCATTTCATTGTTAAAGCCTTCTAAAGGAAACGCCTGTTGATTAGGTAAAAGCCCCCCCAGTTTGCGTGTTCCTGTCAGGCAGGAGAATGACGAGGGACGACTGACCACAGACACTGAAAGGCGGCAGGCCAAGCACATCCCTGTGATGGCATTCATAGTCTTCCTGCTGCCACAGCAGGCTGGGCAAGCATGGACAAAACATTAGCATGCTGGATCTTGGGACTCTCTTGAGTTTTTTTTAAAAGACTCAGAATGTCTTAAAATAGCATAGTAGCTAAAATAACAACAACAACAATAATAGCATGCAGTTCCTGAGAATGGTTGTTTGTTTAAAATCTGAGGCATTGGTTCTTCCAGCAGTTAGTTTCCATAGCTGGGCTCCCACAAAAGCTGCTCTAATAGAAATCATATGGTCTCATTGTGACAGGAAACACAAGGGCCTGGTAAGCCTTCTCGCAAGCCCTCCGCGAGCGCTTTCCTAAGCTTGGGGCCACAAACACCTACATACCCTTGAACTTCAGTAGGTCATGTGGACCTGGTCATTTCAAAAGACGTTCATGATGCTGCTGTTTTCCTCTGCAGCTTAGATACACAAGCAGTCAGTATTCCCCTCACCAAGTTCTGGGGTGGGAATTTCAACTGCCTTGTTGAGAGAAGGAGGGAGGCAAGGACAGCCAGCCACAGTGTATTAAGCCACATTTCTGGGATGGTCTTTCTGTTTGGAGGTGAGCACAGTCTGCCCTCTGAATGGACAGTCATCAGCCATATCCTGTCAGCAGTGCTTGCCGTGTAGGCTGGCTGCGAAAAGCCTCACCCCGCCTCGTACACCACATTCGCACGTGCCCACAGGCTCAGCTAGCCTGCTTCCCGTACTGAAATCCCAGCCCAGAGCCAGCTTTTTGGGGGTCAGGGCAAGACCTGGGTTCTGCCTTGCTGGGCTCTCATTCCTGGCCTGGAATGGCTTCTTTGGTGGTGGGGAAGGTGTGAAGAGATTCTGTTGACCTTGGTCACATGTACTCTTGATCTCTTCTGGACAGTCCTGAATGGCAGCGTCACTAATGGCTTTATCGAGTCACCTTTTCCTGACTCCCTCAGGAAGGGGTAGCATCCTGGGTAGCATCCCGCACCTCCTTGATTTCAGATTTTGACAGGTGATAAAAGCACATACCGAGGTTGCTGCTTCACGGGGTCCAGATTCGTAACTATTGACTGATGCTATTTTTGCCTCTGCTGAGAAGCTCTGTCATGTGTTTGCTCTTACTTTTAATGGATTGCTTCCTGATACACTCTGAGGCCCAGGCACTCACCCTTCAATCTGGCAAACTGCAGCTTGACCTGAACGGAATCAGAGCCGCCTGAGGAACATGTAGGCCAGACAGTTGGCTACGTGGCTCCCTTTTTTCCTTCTAAAAAATACAGTCAGTGTCAGCAGCAACTGAAAACATTTTTGTTTGCATCTTTGTGGAGCTTAACTTTAACCAGGATACCCAAGGTGTTTTTCTCCCGTTGTCTGAATTTTTAATATCTAAAATGCCCTATGATGCAAAACCGTGTTGGGCCGTGTGTTTCTGAGGGTTAAATGGAAAAAGTTTGATGATCATGATTTATTTGTCAGTAGTGATTATGCTGATAAACCAAAAAGTCTTAGAGTTCTCCTGGTCTGTCAGGGTCCTACCAGTAAGCCATTATTCTCCCAACGGATCTGAAGTGGGTTCTTGTGGAGCGTCTCCTACCGGTTCTTCCTCTTTGGTCTTCTCTTTGTGGGGGCCGCATTTGCCGTTTTGTGCAGGAAATCCCCGTGGTTCTCCGTTTCCCCCAGCTACAGTTCGAAAAACATCCGAGTGTCCAAGGTGGAGCGTGGGCCAGAAATCTCAGCAGGCGAGGCAGGCAGCGGTGGATGCTTGTTGCTTTTCTATGTTGTATTTACTGTTCCCTTACTTAGAGTTTGGGGGACCACAGCCAACAGGTTATTAAAAGAAGGAGAGTAATTTGACTTCTGAGATTGATTGGGGCTTGGGGTTATTGGTGTTTTGTTTTCTGAATTGAAACCGGCTGTCTGGTAACCACTAACTCTCCCTTATTCTTTTCTTGCAGATGAGCTCACAGTGCCTGCACTTTACCCCAGTAGCCCTGAAGTGTGGGCCCCGTACCCTCTGTACCCAGCGGAGTTAGCGCCTGCTCTACCTCCTCCTGCTTTCACCTATCCCGCTTCACTGCATGCCCAGGTAATTTATACCCATCGGCCACAACTTCACTCACTCCACCACCAGTCCTTTCAAACCTGGTTCCCCAGAGCACACCATACAACTAACACCTATCCAGCTAACAGATCCACCTTCAAGAGATTAATGATCCCCTCTAAATCAAGCTGACACTCCTCCAGGACTTAGGAGGACCGTCTGACAGCAATGATATCACCCACTGCCTGATGTTTGCCCCAATCGACACCTCTCTCTTCCTTAATGATCTCACCCTCATATCACATACGAGGGACTGGGACCAGGCTCCCTCCCCAGCTCCAGCTAGCCAGAAGGCGTCACCAGAGCGCAGACATGTGTGCCGTGCAGTGTGGAAGGGTGCAGGGGAGGCGTGCATCGCAGCAAGAGTCATGAGTGTCTGTGTGTGTTTCTGTGTATTGAAAGATTTCTGCTCTCGTGTTCCATGAGAATCTAGTGACCAAAGGGGAAAGTTTGTAGCTTCCAGGAGGAAGACTATATGATACCTTATATACGTTATGGAGAAGATTAAGGGTGGTGACTGTCTTTCCATTTTTAGGAAACTCTGCAGTAAAGGAGGTACAATATAGTGTCTAGAACGTAATTACAGGTGAAGGTAGAGATCACTGTTCTGACTGGCTTTCTTTCTTAGATAAGAATAGCCCGAGTTTTATAAACAAACTCCCTGGTTTGTCCACAAAGTGTACTGTCTACCTACTAACCCTTTCTCTCCCCCCAGAGAAAATGTTTCTCTTAGCTTTGCTCTTTGTGTAAATAGTAGTGATCAATGTTAGGATTAAACTTTGGAAAGAACCACTCATTCTTTGTCCTGCAAAGAGTGATGTTCAGTACCAAGGAAGATAGAAAGAATACAGATTTCATTTGTTTTACTGTGTGTGTAACACCTCTAAGCAGGAAAGCCTGGTTTTCAAAAAATTGTTGGGCTGGACAAGTGGGCTTTCGTGTTTGTTTTGTTTTGTGTTTATTTACAAGGCTGAATGAAATAAACAGCTTCCCAGAAAACTCTTCCTTCTGACTTAAAACTCTTTTATGTTGTACAAAACACAGTACGCTGAGCAACACACCTGTGGACAGAACAGCCCCCAGTGAGAGCTCTCAAAAGCCGCTGGGGTCCGGAGCGTTGTGGGCTGAACATCCTTCCATTCCCTTTCAACTGAGTTGTCAATGCTTTGTGCATCGACGACCTGGCTCCCCCAGCGCAGTGAAGGCAAGCAGAGTCCAAGAGATGGCCTTGGTGCCTTGGGCCCCAGTAGGGATTACCCTTCGTGTTGGGAGAAGGAGGTAGAAAGTAGTACCTTTGTGAAGAAGACTGTTGATGGTGATCGTTAGAATACTTGGCACAGAGAAGAATTAAAGTGGCCATACCTAAGTTACCCCTGGATTATTCTGCGACTGATAACCCAGTTTCTAGATGAGCTGTGCCTTTTGCTTTTCCTTCTACCTTTTGTCCATTGTACTGTTTGGTAACCCTTGCAATGGCAGATAGCAGGCGAGGGGGAAAGGGTGAAAAAGAAATCTGGAAATCATCTGCTGAGTTATCGGTATGTCTATTCTGGGCCAGAGGTGACTTTGTAGATCACCTGGTATAACTAAGAGTCTTTTCTGTTCGCCCCCCACCCCACCCCCTTTTTTCTCTGTGAATAATGTGTCTCTCTTCCACTTCTCTTGCTAAACCGCCCAGTTTTCTTTCTTCGTAAAGTGTACGCAGGTAGTCCCCAACTTACGGCAGGGTTCCGTTCAGACAACTCCTTCATAAATCAGTACTGACGTAAGTCGGATACTTTTTTTTTTTAATTTTCATTATTATTGCCTCTTATTATCAGTATCTTTATAAATCCAGCAGTGTTTTGAAAAGTAAATCATAAAATTGAACATCTAAAAGTGAATATCTGAGAATAATAAAATCAGCAAATTACGCACTGCAACATATTACTAATGATAAGATGTACCCCCAAAAGGGACGGTCGTAGGTGCAGCTCGTCACAACTCGAATACGTCGTAAGTCGGGGACTACCTGTATAATACCGATCAATTGGCAATTAAGGCAAATTGTAATAAATACTATGAAGCCGTGCCAAGTTTGCATAGGCTTTTAACTATCCATGGCTTTGGTTAATCAGCAACAAAGCCTTTCACCATTACCCTGGATAATCAAGAGTTGGCGATGGCCAGTAGGATCCAGGAACTGTGGCTTTTAGACATGACATCTGGGTGATTAGCCCTTGCTTCAGTCATGTCATGCATGCGATCAGGCATAATTCTGGGGATATGGCAGGAGAAGGTCCTACAGAATCTAGGAAATCAGAAAGCCTTTCCATTGTGAGGAAGGATGGGGAGAAACAATGCCAAGATTAGACGGACTCAACCGTTTGAGTTAATGGGATGCGTTGCCCATGGTGGGCCCCTCCCCCGTGAGTTCTGCTTTGATTTTGAGGTCTTCCCAACCTGGAATCCACTTGGCTTTGCCACATCTGTTCTAGATTTGGTGGAGCTCTCATCTGATACAAGTGAGATACATGTGCTCAGCCTCTCTTCTCACTTGGAGGATTCCCTGTGTGATCTTGGGTTTTATATCCTAAAGACACAAGAGCAAATACAGTTATTTAAATTTATCTGTCCAGTATGAGAGTCGTAGCATGAACTGCTAGCAGTTTTCCATATCAGCTGGTCTGACCCACTTTACAGATGAGGAAGCAGACCTGGGAAGAAGGAAAGAGTCACCTGACTCGCAGGCCTTGCCCTTTCCACTCTGCGGGACTGACTAACCAAAGACTTTATTCTTTGATGACTCTTTGGAAAGACTTCATTCCAGTGACTCCTTGGATCTTTCTTCTCTAACTAGATGAGAAGCCCATAAGAAGAGCCTTGAAGGCAAAGACAAGGGAAACAGCACTTAATCTTCACCCAAAGGGCCTAAGAGGATTATAGTAATTGGAGGTAGAGCAGAGTGGGAAGGCAGAGTGGAGCAGCTCCCTGTAGTGGATAAATTCAGTTTTTGTTTCGGAAATCTTATGTCTTTGGAGAAGCTTCTAAATAATTTTGCTTTTCTTAGCAATGTTGTGCTCTGTTTTGAGACATGGATTTTTTTTTTCTTCTAGTGTTTCTCTCCTGAGGCAAAGCCCAACACACCTGTCTTTTGTCCACTTCTCCAGCAAATTAGATTTGTCTCTGGGAATGTGTTTGTAACATATCAACCTCCTGCAGACCAGCAGAGGGAGCTCCCTTGTTGAATGTACTTGTTTAGCTATCCCCTCCCCTACCCCCTTTTGCAAAAACTATTTCTTGGCAACATTTGAGAGATTTCAATAAAAATTTTAATGAGAATGAAAATGATCTCCAATAGACTGCAGCGTTTTGTTTTCATAGCAATGCAATTTTGGAACTAAGGTGTTACCTCTGCTGAGATTGTGGGGAGAGCTAGGGCCCATGACACTAAGTATATTTCATATGGGAGAAGGACTCAGAAAGAGCACTCTGGGAGAGTTGACACCAGAGCCAAGTCCTCGTTGCTGCTGCTCGTGTCTTCTTCGGCTCCTGAATCACCAAGAGCTGCATATTCAAAGAAGATTCTCATTCCAGCGTCCATAGGTCACATCTGCCGGGACAGCTCACTTCAGTAGGGATGGTGTATCTAGCTATTTGAAACAAATGGATATGTTTTCCAGTCGGTCCATTATGATCTGGAGGAAGGAGGACCCAGGAGACAGAAAATGTCATTGAAAGGGGGGATAGTTAAGTCACATTTCCAGTTCTGCCCCAGCTTCAATCTCTGGTCTGGTATCCCCTCAGTTTTCCCAGCTCTAAATTGAAGGTGCTTATTTGCTATCAAATCCCACTTTATTAAAAATTATTGGATAAGATAATAGGACTGTGAGCCTCAAGAATGGCCTTATTATTTTTAGAAATGACAGAGCAACTCAGTGCAGCAAACATCTGATTTCTAAGAAGACTGTTAACCTGGTTAGCTGTGATCATCCTGTTTACTTTCAAGGTCGTTGGTTGCTTGAAATTTATTAAGTATGTTATGTAAGTCCATGTGAAGAGGAGAGAAAGGTTTTAATATTGCTTTCAGGAAGGTTATACTCTGAAGAGAACATGCAGCTGTTCCCAGCACCTCATATTCACACATCTCAGCTTTTTAAGCCTGGGTTTGTTTTTGCTCCTAGTCTCCTTGCCGAGAGAGAAAGTCAATAAAATGCCCCCTCCTTGCCACATTCGAGAAACACATTTACCTTCCACCAGTCGGAATCACACTGCTGGGCCAGAAACTCTTGCAGGTAAGTAGGACCAAGAGAGAAGGGGTCCTGGTTACCTCTTTCTTCCTCAGAGGCATCATTTACCTTGAGTAACAGCAATTCTTTCAGAATTCTCACAGGGCTGCTATACAGCTTATGATCAGAACATATCACCTATATGTGCAATCTGGAAAACACCCAGCAGAAAGGAAACAAAAGTATTTAAAAATCATAGCACAGACTTCCGAGGGCCAGACATGCCCCTTGGGAGGTCCCTTGTGACACACTGGAAAATTTTGAAAGGTTAAACCTAAAATAAATACAGAAATGAACCATGGGAAAAAACAGAGGCAAGCTGGGGAGAGAGCTCAGAAAGGGCTAGATGGGCCTGGGAGTAGTGTGTGGATTGCCTTAGCTGCGGAGCTGCCCCCTCACCACCATACTCAGGCGTTTTACTCAGTAGCAGTATGCAGCGTATAAGAACTGGATTTTAAAATAAAATGAATTAATTAAAAATTTCACGAACGGATTTCATGAAGCATCTCCTGTAGCCCTAACCACGCCCTGTAAGGAATACTGAGTTAAAGAAGACAGAAACTTTTGGTTTGGTACAGGATGTATTAACGTGCATAGGTCCCAAGAGGGAGTGTCTTTGGGGAGCGGAGGAAGTCGGCATGTGCGATCAGGTGAGCACACGATGCCTGGGAGATCTCCCAGGTACATTTGGCACTCACATAGAAGGAAAACCTCCTCATTTCTTAGTTCTTGTTTTCTGCCTCCTGTTAAGAAGGCAGTAGCCAATGCTGTAATGATGTTTGGTCCTGTAAGGGGACCTGCAAACAACCTCTGAGACCCATGGGAGACAGTTTCAGCACCTGACCGTGCTGGCCAGCCTCCCAAAGGTCAGGGAGGCTTCAGGAAAAGCGTCAGGAGATTCTGGCCCATTTGTTCTGTAAATCCCAGATCAAATCAGCTCTTCACCCCTGGTCTCCTTGTCCTTCAGGCCTGGCTTTCCCAAAGGTGTATTGTCTTCCTCCAGAGCTGGGGCTTGTGACTGGAAGACCCACAGCTCCAGGACTGCAGAGGTTGTCTTTGGGCTCTTCAGCCTGAGGCTTTAAATTGTTTCCACACGTAAATGAAACTATTAGTCCTCTGACGTTGACCTTTCACTACGCCTGCAGCTCCGTGAACTTCGGGCTGAGAGGAGAAACCACCCCTGAATGTGCCCTATTTTGTCAGCCTTTCTGCTCGTCAGGGTGCATCTGGCTCAACCCTCACAGGGGTCAAGGGGAGCAGACAGACCAGGCCGTGTGCACACAGCCTAGCCTCCCATGAGCACGTCCTTTCTGTCTCCAGGTTGGGAAACACTGCCCCAGGCTGTTTCCCTAACTGTTCTGTGAGGCATGGCCTGTGCTGATTTGAGTCCTTCAGGGAAGCTTTAATGCACTGGTTTTCCTTTCTGAGCCCGGGACAGTGACCAGGGGGTTGAAAGTCCAGGCTCTGGAACTGCCTGGTCAAACATGGGCTCTGCCATCTGCTAGCTTTGTGGCCTTGATTGAGCAAGTTCCTTAACCTCTCTGGCTTCCATTTCCTCATCTGTAAAATGGGCCTACTAATCCCTTGTATAAAACACCTGAAAGAGTGCCTGGCGCATAGTAAACCCCTTGCCGTTGAGTCGATTCTGACTCATAGCGACCCTATAGGACAGAGGGGAACTGCCCCATAGGATTTCCAAGGAGCGACGGATGGATTCAAACTGCCGACCTCTTGGTTAGCAGCAGAGCTCTTAACCACTGTGCCACCAGGGCTCTGGCACATAGTAAGGAGTTAGTAATTATTAGCTAAAAAGGTTGGGAGTGGTTAATGCTTCCCCTGCACCTTTGAAGAAACATCTGAATTTTTCAACAAGGAGGAGGAAGCCCAGGACTAAGCCAATTGACCCACAAGGCTTTGATAGTTCAGACCCTTAGGATTTTGACATTAATGGGGCTGCAGAGTCCCCATGGCTATAGCCAGATGGAAGGCCAGAGGCTGGAAAGAGTGAATGAGGGGCAGGAGAGACAGATGGGGGATCAAGTGAAAGTGCCGCCAACATCTCTGACTTACTGCACCTGCCCTGTGTCCAGCAGTGTGGTCCCTCAGCTTGTGCCAGAGCTGCGAGGACTTGTCCCCACAGGAACTCTTCCCCGCTAGCCGGGCTGGGCGTGCCTGCCAGAAGAAAACCTTTCCCTGACAGGAAACATATCCAGAATGGGAAACAGCTGAGATCCCAGAGAGACTAAAGCATTCCTGTGTGTTGCTTTCCTCAAACCTGCTGTCCCTGAACTTTCCAGCTGCTGCCTTATCATTCCTTCCTATCAGAGAAACTGGAGAAGACAAAGACCCACAGGTCACCCAGCCCATTCCTCCCTGGGCTTTCTGGCGCTTTCTTCCCACAGTCCTTCCCTAAGATTCTGTCCAGCCTCATTTCCAGGCAGTGGAGTTACATCTTGTGCCTTTTGGGAGATTTTTCTCCTCATGGGCTGTGACTGTGAAACCCAGGGGACCTCACTCACCAAGCAAATACGCTATCCTGGTTACCCTTCCCGCCCCTTCCCTCTTCTGCTGTTTGGTCTTTGTAGAAGTGAGGAGCCCCCTTAGCAGGGAGGTGCCATAAATATTTGCCCAGTCCTCACTGGCCTCCTTAGAAGCAGTCTTAGCTTCCTTAGATCACCATAACTAAACACCACAAAGTAGATGGCTTTCAAAGACAGAAATGTCTCTTCCTCACAGTTCTGGAGGCTGGAAGTCTAAATTCAGAGCATTGACAGTACTGTGTTCTCTCTCCGTCAGCTTTAGGGGAAGATCTTTCCTTGTCTCCTTCAGCTTCTGGGAGCTCCTGGTATTCCTTGGCATTCTTTTGCTTGTAGACAGATCCTCACATGGTGGCTTCTCCTTGAATGTCAATCTGTGTCCCTGTCTCTTCTCCCCATTGTGAGACACCACTCAGAAGGGATTAGAATTAGGGTCCACCCTACTCCCAAAGTCATACTCACAGGTCCAGGGGTTAGGACTTCAACCTCTCATTTTGGGGACACAATTCATTCCTTAATATAGTCCAAAATCACTCATCCAGAGTTGGTGGGGATTGTCGTTCCTTTGGCCACAGCTGGTACTACTGAGCCCCAACCAGAGTTGACTGGCTTAGTGATGTGTGGGGACTTCCCGAGAACACACACACTGGCATGATTGAGAGAACAGCTTAAAGTGTGCCTCCTGATGGGTCGGCAGCCTTGCCTTCATTGGTTGCGCTGCTTTTCCAGGTTTCTCAAGCCTGTTCCGTCTTGTCCTTTGGGTAAGGCTAAGCTCCCTAGATCCTAGGTCTGTTTTCCCCTGACCTTGTTCGTTGGCAGAATGATTCTCTTACCTGTAAGTGCTGTGCTGTGAGCTCCCCTCTTCCTTGGGATTATTACAAAGTGTGTGATCAGACTTTCGCAGCTGGGTGGTGCCGAGTGCCTGGCATACAGTTGGGGCTCAGTGTTTTGAAATTAAACAAACTGGATTTTCATGGCGATTTCCACCTGCTTTGCCAACTTTGGGGTTTTAGGCGAGTGTTTTAACCTCACTAAGCCTCAGTTTCCTCATTTGTAAATTGGAATGATGAACACCTATTTCACGGGGTTATTTTACACTAGAGTAAAATGTTTGGCAGAGCCTTCGTGGCACAGTGGTTAAGCATTCAGCTGCAAACTAAAAAGTCGGCAGTTTGAATCCACCAGCCGCTTCTTGGAAACTCCATGGGGCAGTTTTACTGTATCCTGTAAGGTATGAGTCAGCGTAGAGTAACCTGTACCAAACCCACTGCCTACGAGTTGATTCCAACTTACAGCTACCCTATAGGACAGAGTAAAACTGCCCCATAGAGTTTCCAAGGAGTGCTTGGTGGATATGAACTGCCAGCCTTTTGGTTAGTAGCCGTAGCTCTTAACCATTACTCCACCAGGGTTTCCTGGCATAGAGTAGTAATTATTAAAATAGTTTTGTCAGGGAGCCCTGGTGTCACAGTGGTTAAGAGCTACAGCTGCTAACCAAAAGGTCAGCAGTTCAAGTCCACCAGCCACTCCTTGGAAACACTATGGGGCAGTTCTACTCTGTCCTACAGCGTTGCTATGAGGTGGACTCGACTCGACGACAACGGGTTTGGTTTTGGTTATAAACTTAAGAAGCATTTGGGATATAGGGACTCCAGGCCAAGACACCTACAAGAGAAACCTAAGGCTTTTTTCTTTGGTAAGGAAAAGAAGCAGCTGGATCCAGTGCTAGAATGGTGGCCTCTGGCTTGTGTGTACTGAGGTGAGGGTACGCGGTGGGTCAGCTAGTCGTCCACCTAGGGCTTTGGCCTCCTGTCATAGGCTCCCAGATACCATCTGAAAGTATGTGAATTCTAACTGCTGTTTGGAAAAAAAAAAAA
>NW_004444045.1:1518330-1520223 GCF_000243295.1 Trichechus manatus latirostris
AGCACAGGGGTTGGCTAGAGCAGGGAGTTCTCCAGCCAGGACTTTCTTACTCATCTTCTTTCCAGTTGACGGGGTAGTAGGATGGCAGGCTTAACCTTGACAAATTCACATAAATCTAGACGTTTTGCCTGGATAATAGCAACTTGTTTGATTGCCCTGGGCAAGGAGTATTATATGCCAGACAAGCAGTAAAAAATGCTGCTTGCACTGTGTCCTCTGTGTCTGCTGAGGAGAGGAGGGGCTGGCTTAATTAAAGAGTGTGGGCTGCCAGTTTTTTCAGAGGAGGAGAGCGGAGGGGTGGGTTATACTTTACAAAGTTATGTTCAGCGGGCCTCCCGTCATGCAGCAAAGAAATTCCTAAAAAGTGTTCATCTAGTTTTGGTGAGTGCTTTATCGGAAATGAAGAGGCCTGCTGTTTGAAAGAACTCTGTAATTAGGATAATTTTTTGTATTGCAAATCATTACTTCAGTCCATTTGGAGACTTGAGAGTTTCTTGTCTTGGACCAGGGTACACTTCTGTCTTGGCAGCCTCTTCTCAGCCTGTCAGCCTTTGACCAAGCTTGCTAGAGGATCTGTTTGGTGATGCTACTCGGGAGGGGACCCTGAGGTCTAGAGTGAGTGGGGCAGAGTTGATTATAATTAAATGTGTGAATGGTCACTGCTGTCGGCTCAATATTGGGAAAGCCCCCTTGGGATATCTAGGACTCCATCTTGGGGGTAGTAGTGGAAAGCTGCCTGAGAATGTCTGTGCTTCAACAACTGATAAATCAATTTGTTTGGAGATGACATTGTTGTCATTCATATAAAATATTTATTCAAATTACAGTTTTAAAGTAGTTTGCTCAAGAGGAATAGCTTAGTTCTAGGGACATCTAGATTCAAGGAGAGCACCTGCATTAGTACAGCTAAGAGAAAACCTTGGCTGCTCCCATACAGAAGATTAGACATCTAAGGACCACCTGGTCTGATTGTCTTCCAGCTGTAATTACTTTTGTTACGAGCTAGAAACTTGGATGCCCTATTGGTGTGCATCAGCCCCTCAGATCCACGGAATGTCACCACTGGAAGGGGCCTCCCAGACCAAGAGTTCTCAACACCCGCAGGTGTTAATGGCTGTTACATAGTGAAAAGGTTCTGTGGTCAGATAAATTTGGGAAACCCAGGGTTAACCCAAGTCTAACAGGTTTCTTTATTGTGGAACTTCTCAGAGCCTCAGTGTGCTGATGGTACCAAGAATCTGCTGAAGGGGGGCATCCACCATGCATTTCTCTCAAATTTATTTGGCCATAGAACAGCTCTAGATGAGCCTTCTTTCAGCCATACATTTGGAAACCTTAATCAAGAGCAGTGCTTCTCAAACCCAAAGCATGCATCAGAACACCCTGGAGGGCTTGTTAAAACAGGTCATTGGGCCTCACTCCCAGAGTCTCTGTATTTCTAACAAATTCCAGGTGATGCTGGTGGTCCAATGACCACATTTTGAGAACCACTGATCTAGACTTATCCCTTTATTTCACAGAGAAGAAAATAGCTAAGCCAAAGGGTATTTATTATTAGTAGCCACCATTAATGTTACTTGGGTCTACAGTCAACGCCCATGGAAGCACCAGTCAAGAAATCAAACAACGTATCGCATTAGGCAAATCTGCTGCAAAAGACCTCTTTAAAAAAGTGTTAAAAAGGCTAAGGTGTGCCTGACCCAAGCCAAGGTATTTTCAATCGCCTCATATGCATGTGAAAGCTGGACCATGAATAAGGAAGCCTGAAGAAGAATTGATGCCTTTGAATTATGGTTTTGGCAAAGAATATTGAATATACCATGGACTGCCAGAAGAATGAACAAATCTGTCTTGGAAGAAGTACAACCAGAATGCTCCTTAGAAGCAAGGATG
>NW_004444045.1:1521628-1522854 GCF_000243295.1 Trichechus manatus latirostris
ATAAAGTGATACTCGTGAGGAGTGTGCCTCTTAGCTCAAGTAGATACAAGAGACTAAATGGGCATCTTCTGTCTGGAGATGAGATGGGAAGGCAGAGAGGGTTAGGAGCTGGTTGAATGGACATGGAGAATCGGGTGGAAAGGAGGAGTGTGCTGTCACAGTATGGGGAGAGCAATTAGAGTCACATAACAATGTATGTATAAATTTTTGTATGGAAAAAAATATTTAAAAAAAAAAAAGATTACAGCCTTGGAAACTCTATGGGGCAGTTCTACTCTGTCCTACAGAGTTGCTATGAGTTGGAATCGGCAACGGGGTTTATTTTTAAGTTCTGATGGAGAAGATTCCATAAGTTGTCCATGTTGCACATCCCCCTTACTGATATATGTCACAATCCGTGTGAAGTGCTTAGCACAGTGTCTGGCACAGAATATCAGTAACTGTTAGCTTGGACTCTTTATTATGGTAGAAGTTCTTAACAGGAACTTCAGAAGCCCCTGGAATTGTGTTCAAGATTGTGTGGATGTGCATGCATGTGTGCATTTTTCTGTAGACAGGATGAAGACACGTCAAGGCTCATTGTCACAGCTCGCCATTACATAGTTCAGACAAGTAGATTTAAAGTACTGCTGTCTGTGAAGAAGAGCCCTGGTAGCGCAGTGGTTAAAGCACTTGGCTGCTAACTGAAAGGTCAGCAGTTCGAACCCACCAGACGCTCCTCAGGAGAAAGAAGTGGCAGTCTGCTCCCGTAAAGATTCACAGCCTTGAAAACCCTATGGGACAGTTCTACTCTGTCTTATAGGGTTGCTACAAGTCGGAGTCAGCTGCATGGCAGTGGGTGGATCTGTGGAGATGGAGGGAACTGTGGGTTTCCCCAGGGCTTCTGACCTAACTAAAGCAGCCCTTCAGGAGCGGGCACAAGTGGCCGTGAGCAGCCTGGGGCCAAAAGCCACAGCAGAACAAGCAGCTCTAGTGGGTGTAAGGCAGAGCCCTGTCATCCCCCTACCCTGAGGACAGCAGTGATGAGCACAGCTTGTCCGTGTGGGCCAGCTGCCTGAACTCTGGCTGCAGAAAGTTGATGAGAAGCTCTGGTTCCCCTGGGGTACTGCCCTCTGCTGGAAGGTGGGCACATCTCAGCCTCTCAGCTGGAATGCGGGGAGTCTGGACTGAGGGGAGGAGAGTCCCCACCCCCTTGGCAAGCACAGTGGTGTCCGAATATCAGGGAC
>NW_004444045.1:1523314-1524278 GCF_000243295.1 Trichechus manatus latirostris
GAACGTGAGGGGCTGTGTGTGAGACTGAGGGGGAACGTGAGGGGCTGTGTGTGAGACTGAGGGGGAACGTGAGGGGCTGTGTGTGAGACTGGGGGAACGTGAGGGGCTGTGTGTGAGACTGAGGGGGAACGTGAGGGGCTGTGTGTGAGACTGAGGGGAACGTGAGAGGCTCTGTGTGTGAGACTGAGGGAGAACGTGAGGGGCTGTGTGCTAGTGGAAGAGACAGAGTGTGAGAGGAGTTGTCAGAGGATGGAGGGTCGAGAGAGGGATGAAGGGCTTCCTGCTCTCAGTCACCTTCACCGAGATACAACCATGCCATCCACTCTGCGCCCCTCCCCGAGCCAGTCTCCTCCGTGAGCACCATCATGCCTTGGCCTCGTAGGGCTCAGCGCCCAGGCCACACCCAGGCAGCACCAGTCACCACCACTCCGCTCCACCCTGACCCGGTTGCACACAGACCCTCCCTGTTTACTGTGTGTCTAGGTTCCCAGCCCCCCACCTGCCAGGGGAACCCTGTGCCCCCGGCCCATCTTTTACCACCTGTCTCAGGAAGGCAGCTCCAACTCTGCCCTTTGCTTAATGAGCAAGTGGATTGAGATGCACCAAGCCATAAGCCATGGGTAGGTATGAGTTTTTTCTTTGTTTCTCTCTCACTCTCCTCTCCTGAACCCCACTCTCCCTCTCTCCTACCTCTTCCAACTCCCACATTTCCCCCTTTATTTCTCTCTTTTTTCTTGCACACACTCCTAAATTCCCAAAATAATGTGTTTTTAAGCCTAACCGCAAAAAAAAAAAGTTTGGGCCCTCAATAACCCCCTAAATGCCGGGAACGGTCAAAAAGAACAATTAAAAAAAAAACCAAACCCATTGCCATGAGTGGATTCCAACTCATAGCGACCCTATAGGGCAGAGTAGAACTGCCCCATAGAGCTTCCATGGAGCAGCTGGTGGAGTTGAACTGCCG
>NW_004444045.1:1524622-1546557 GCF_000243295.1 Trichechus manatus latirostris
CGACTTAATGGCAGCAGGTTTGGTTTTGTTGGTACGGTCCCTCCAGAGGGTCTCGAATGCTTAGCTGGTCAGAGAGATTCCCTGGGATGCATTCCTGCTGGTGGTGGAAGCTCAGGATGCCCCCTTGCCCCTCCTGAGCCCCCTTTCCTGAGTAAGTGAAGTCAGACGCCTCTGCCCCAGGTTGGGCAAGGTGGATAGAGTCTCCTGGTGTGGTCCCTCACCCATGGCATTGACAGCCAGGGAGGAAAGAGGAGGCACATCGGGGCAGTAACAAATGAAGCCCAAGGAAACTCAAGGACGACATCCATTTGTGGGACAGGGCAAAATGCCAAGGATCTCTACTGGCTTTCTCAAGGGTCCCGCTTCTAAGCACCCAAGCTATTAGAACCAAGTTAGAGGACATGGTGGAGCCTGGGTCCTGGATTCTGACCCAGCCTTGACCCCACTGCCCATGGCAGTGTCAGGCAGAGTACCCAGGTCGTCCCCTCAGAGTCCCCAAATTCTGTACCTGGCTCACGTCCTCTGGCCCCACTGCACCCCCATGCCCGCAAGAACACCTCCTGCTTCATCCTCTGAAGATCTGAATGCCATACAGGGAAAAAATGGTTCCACTGCAAAAATACCCGTAAACCCCTTGCTGTCGAGTCAATTCCGACTCTTAGCGACCCTATAGGATAGGGTAGAACTGCCCCATAGCGTTTCCAAGGAGCTGCTGGTGGATTCAAACTGCCGATCTTTTGGTTAGCAGCCGAGCTTTTAACCACTGCGCCACCAGGACTCCACCCGTGCAAAATAGATATTTTTAAAACCGATGACGTAGAATCGTCAGGGTAAAATTCCCTCCAGCCTCACATTCCATTTTTCTAGAAACTCTTTCAGGTGGAACAGGTTGGGCCAGACCAAGGTAAAGAGCAGTTTTCTACTCCTGCCTCACGCGGGGGAGGCCACCTCCCCGGAGCCATTCAGCCTCTCCCGCCAGCACAGGTTTCCCCTCCCCCTTGTCATTTGCTGTCCCCACCCCACTCCTGCCAGTGCTTCCTGCGTTGCTTTCTCTGACCATTCCTGAGGGGTAGAGATGGGGAAGCTGTCCCTTCTCAGCATAAAAGGAGGAGCAGAGTTTAATGGGAATCTCTTGCCCCCTCTGTCCAAAGGCTTAGGGCAAACTGACATTGCCTGTAGACGGATGTTTGTGCACTTGCCGTTTTGGTTGTTTTTCCATTTCTTCCTCGGCACAGAACCTGGAACAGTCTGCCAAGCTGGCAAAGCAGCCCTCAATCCATCTGTGCCTAGGGTTGGCCGCCTACTTTGGACACCTAATGGAAGCGATGGTCTTGCTGGTTCCACAAGGTCAAAGGTTGCAGGCCCCTCCCCTCATCAGAGGGAGCAGAGGGCACTTGGGGACCAGACATCCCACAGAGCCTAAAAGCATACTAAGAGAATCTCAAAGGAGGTCATAGCCAGGCCACTGGTATGGATGGCGTCGTGATCTGTCCCTTCCTGGCTCCTTTTCAAGAAACCTTATCAAAACAGGTAGATTTTCCACAGATGCTTGACTTCCTGCTTAGAAAACCATTAAGCAGCCTTTCCCACCACCCTAGGCATTTCTGAGGAGAACGGAGGAGGGAATTCACTGGGCCACGTTTTAGCCTAGCGTGGCTGGTAAACTATGACAAGGACGGTAGGAGTAGGGTAGTAGGTGAAACAGCTTCTTCTTGAAGTGGATGCTTTCCTGAGCGCTTGGCCCATGTATTGATAAAAGGTGTGTGGAAAATTTCTCAGGACTCTGCTATTCACTTTTTCAGCCCCAGGGGGAGAATTGTATATAGGCATGTGTGAGTGGGTACCATCTTGGAATAGTCAGGAAATGGTAGGCAAGCAGACCCTCTGAGGAATGAGAATGTACCACAGGGCTCACAGCCTTCTCCCCACATGTCTTTTCAGATGCGCTGGCTCCCTCCCTCAGAGGCTACTTCTCAGGGCTGGAAGTCCCGTCAGTTCTGCTGAATACTATGTAAGTACTTGGTTTCAATAAAGAAGGCGTAAAGCGCCAAGTGCTTGCAGGTACATAGTAGACATTTGGTAAATGGCAGCTCTCTTCCTGCTCGCCACACCCATTGTTCTGCACTTCCTTTGATTATCTGTTTTTGTTAAACTCACTTGAAGAACTTCTACGTGGACAGTGCATTTCTTCCGAGAGAAGATTGTCACCTAGGATTGAGGGAAAAGTGAGGTGTGGGATGCAGCTCTGTTTGAGTCTAATTTGAATAGGCTTTTCAGAGAGTCCCGGGATTCATTTTCCACAGGCAGGTCGCTCTGTTGACCTGAAGAGAGTTGGTGGGTCACATCACCTTCACCTTAAGTTCTAAGGGGACTGCTGAGTGTGGGCTCCATCCACTGAGGTTCCCACCTCACTTCTCACTTCCCAACAAGCTCTGGCCCTAGGTCAGAAGGAGAACTTCTTCATCCTCAAAGCAAGGGCCTCACCAAGTATGGGAAAGTTTAGTGACAGATATCAGAGTATCAGAAATCGAAGAAAAAGGTTATCAGTATGGCCAGTCAGCAGATCCATATCCCTGGTGGTTGGTGGTAATAAGAAACAAGTTGAGGGAGAACATTTCTGTGCTTTAAGACATCAACTTCAATAAATTAGAATTGTACCTATTCTCCCCGTAACCCAACATTTTTCTCAGCGTGGCCCAAAGAACACTCATCCTCAGGGATAATCGTAGACGGAGTACACAAACACTTCCAAGGTCAAACAGTTATACAGATTCTCAGAACCTTTCATACAATTTGGGCATCATAAATCTCTTGAAGAGGAACAGTTATGGTGTGCAATATTTCTCAAACTTATGAGACCCACCCAAAAAAACCCACCATCATCGAATCGATTCCACCTCATTCATAGCGACCCTGTAGGACAGAGTACCACTGCCCTATAGTGTTTCCAAGACTGTAAATCTTCACAGAAGCAGACTCCCACATCTTTCTCCTGTGGAGCAGCTAGTGGCTTTGAACCACCAACCTTTTGGTTAGCAGCCAAGTGCTTTAACCACTACACCACCAGGGCTCCTTATTTGAGACCAGGGAATACTATTTTAACAGAATATCCTAGATTAATGTTTTACATAGAGCACACTTTGGGAAACACTGCCCTATCATCTTATCCGGGAGTTTATCTAAACCAGTGGCTCCACAGATCCTTGGACCAGTGGTGGCTTGTGGTATTTTTTCATTAATCTGTGATGATGTGGAAAATATAGTACAGGACAATGTATAGTAGGTTCTTTCCTTAAAGGTACTTGTATTTGTCCCTTATTCTGAAAGTATGTTCGTGTGTGTGTGTGTGTGTGTGTGTGTGTGTACACATGCATGCGTTCAAGTACCCTTTTTAAATGAAATAGCAGTGTTAGTAGATGGAAATTGTATGTTAAACGTTCTTTCTTAGAAAAATAGTTAGCAATCCATGGTAGATACCTAGTTTTCTCTTAAAAATTTTACTATTTTGTGAAATCTAAAAGTTTACTTCATAGTGGACACTTTAGTTTGCCTTTTCCCCTTCTAAAATACTATTTTTAAGCTTTGACGCATATTCTGGGATTTCTTAAGTCCAGGATTTCATAAGCCATGGTCCATATCCATCTGCCTTTAATTAATTTTTAAACTTAGGTCATGTATCCTCCTAGCCCTGTTTCTTCATTTGAGAAGCCCAATCATTTAGTCATATGGGAGCCCCCTCCATTACCATATGGCATTGGTCCCGCATGGCCATGTTGCACAATTCCAGAAGGCACCATGACACAGGGCCTCTCTTCCACGACAGTATTTATCTGTCAGTTTTCAGAGGCTGGTAGAGTATTCAACTAGAGAGATCTAAGATGAGCTAACTGGAATTCCTGAAGCTCAGGAAAAAGTTCACGACCTGAAATGTCTGTCTGTAATTCAGCAGACGCAGGAATTAATGCAATTTCCCGAGAAGGAATTGTAACAGCAGTCACTAAGGACGAAATCTTGAAGCTCACCTAGATGTAAGAAGTTGGCAGAGGAAGATCAGCCTTTGAGAATGAAGATTGATCAGAAGTTTTGGGTGAGCTGTGAAGCCCGAGAAGGAGCGCTGTGCTCTCGTCAGCAGTGTCTCATGCTTTAGGGAAATGAGCGAATACCTTCAAACTTGGCCATTTCAGTTGGCAGAGAAGATGGCAAAGGCTGGTGATGTAGGGCCAAAGGAAAGACCTCCATCCTTAAGCAGTTACATGAGTTCTGGTCAGAAGGATCCTAGGCTTCTTTTGTATCAGCTCACCTAATTTTTTTCCAAATCGTCATTCTCCACAGACTAACCAATCTGCCGGAGATCTAGAGACAGCAATGGCTACCAAAGTAAGGCTAGCCCTTGCTGCCCTTTGCAAGTATGGCTTATAAAACACCGTAGGATCTGAATAAGGATATGTAATATCTCCTGAGGGGGAATCATTTGCTCTGAGCTAAACCGGGGCTGTGGGCCAGACTCCTGTCCTGGGTAACACTCGTTACCGTGCTCCCATCCTGCCTGAAGTTAGACCCACTCAGTGTGGCTCCATAACTCAGGCTCCTTCTAGTCTCTTGGATCAAGTCTTTTTCATGACAGCTAATAACCCCAAGTTACATAATCTTAGGGAAATGTAAATTAGAATTGGGAACTGGTGCTGATGAGCTAATGTAAACATTTTAGAGCAAAAACGAGTCGCCCAAAAAGGTCAAATGAAGGACAGATGCCACTGACGGCACCGCTGGCCCACGTGGTCCTCCTCCGTTCACCAGAGGGGGCTTTCCCGGCATGAGAAAGATGGTGCCAGAACAGCAGATGAACAGAAGTGATGTCTAGTATCAGACGCCAGTAAGACTGGCCGTCGATTCTGATGTGGGGGAGCGTCGGGTGCTCTCCTCCCAAATCCTGAGTGGATCAGCATCTTGTTCTCCCAAAGGTCCTTCAAGGATTATCCACTTTGACTTTCTATTGATAAAGGAAAATCAGCGGCTAGATGTGCTCATATAAAAATGTGCAAAACCAAGTCTGTGCCCCTGAGGAGCTTAAGCTCTGATGGGAGAGTCAAGGGCTCTCCTGTCTTGCCCAGGATGGTCCAAGATAAGGTAATAAGATGCTGTGTAGCTTGTGGGCCTCCTGTGAGAACAGCTTCCAGGTAGGACATGTGTGAGTGAGTGTGTGTGTGTTTGTGTTACTCTCACTGGGGCATAAGTAAGAGCATCAGAAGAGTGGTAGTCAGATGGGTAGCTGTTATTGGTGGTGTAGTTTGCTCAGAGTCCTGCTTGGTGTGGAGGGTGTTTAGCCTGGCTACGTCCCCACGCCACTAGAGTTTTGCTCATGGCCCAGCCATGTGGCTGAGAAGCCCAGAACTCACAATAATGGTTGAAAAGTATCAATTTCTCAGATATGTTGAGAGCAAGCAAGCATGAGTAAGTTCTTTCTCACTCCTTACAGGAAATGAGAGTTACAGCTTTCCTTGCTGGGAATCTCAACGTAGTTTTTAAAAAGCGGAGGAAAGAGAGTTGGTATTTGGGGTGGGGACGGGGGAGTGCTCTTCTTTAAGAGCTCATGAAATTTCCCTGGCCATGGACCAAGACCACAGCATAGAAATTATAAGCATATGTAGTGACGGCCTCACCAAATTAGAGAAGGACATGGCAAGTGATAACAAGGACAGAATTTCAAGCTGTTTATTCTTTATGTTTTCTTTTGGGAGGAACAGCCTGGTCTGTCTCTGGCTATAAGTATGAGAGCTGTGAGCACAGTGTCATCTTCAGGGGAGCTGCAGGTCCTGGATGTCAGGGCACAGTACGGAGGTTTACAGGGAGAGAAAGGCACTGGGTCTTCATGCAGGCCAGACAGCTACTGTGACTCCTGTAGTCAAACCTGCCTTCTCCCTAACGGAGACACAGTGTGCCCAGAAATCAGGACAGGACTTGTGAATGAGTTATCATTCCCCCTTATTCTGTTGGTCAAGGTCTCTGTCATACTTAAATTCATTAACACAATAAATATTCAGTGAACACCTGTGATGTCTAAGGTATTATTCCAGGTGCTGAGGATACAGCAGCAAACAAAGTTAGACCAAGTCCTTGCCTTCATGTAGCTGACATTCTGTAACAGGAGATGGGTGATGAAAAAAATAAACATATCATTGGTCGGGGGTGATGAGCACTATGGGGAGGGGGAAACGAGGTAAGAGGGATAAAATGTTGTGGGGTTGGTAGGCATGTCTGTTTTATATAGGAGAGTCAAGGGCAACCTGATGAGATAACATTTGAACAGAGACCTAAAGCTTTTCCAGATTTATACGGGATTTCTTTTTCAAAACCAGACCCAGCTTTACTCAAGTTGAAAGAATAATTTCACTTCTCTGATCCTCTTGCATCTCTCTTTCCTAAATCAAGTGAACAGGCTTGGCGGCAGCAGGCTTGACTTAAAAGTGCTCTGGGAGAGAATACCCAGGCAGCCTGCCTGTCAGTCCTTTCTCTGAAAGGGGTCTCCCATCTTCCTCGTGAGGAGATGTGTGCCATGGTTCTGCGCCGTTGAGATTCCTTTGAGCCTGAGGTCTGTTATGGTTCCCGTATGGGTTGTGAAGGCAGGAATGGGGCTGGAAATCTGCTCCCCACCCGATCCTGTGCTGGGTGCTCTTTCCAGACATCAGCGGGTTTCTCCCGATTGCTTTAAGCTGAGACAAGCACTTACCAAGCACGTCTGCAGACCAACACGGTGTGACAACCACATGCAGGAGAGGCTGAGATTTCTCCCTGAGTTCCTGAGAGTTCTTGGAGACCCCGACACACAGGCACCAGTATCGTTGCCAGACTGTTCTCTGGAGAAGTTCAAAGAGGGAGACCATCTGTTAAGACCCATAAATTGGATCTCAATGGCTCCACAATTCCCGGCGTCAGTCCTGCAGGCCCTTCTACGGGACCCACCATCTCTCCTACACGCTTGAAAGTAGAAATTCAGAAGGCCCATGTGCTCGTCGCGAAGTTAGAAAGGAACTCGTGGAGCTCCACCCGGTGTGTTAGGTTCTTGTGAGGAATCGTCTCATGGGGTCTCTGCAGAATGGACTCTGGCTCACGCACCTCACCACCCTACAGGTGAGCCTCGACGTGCGATATGAGCTCTTTTGAGACCAGGCATTCTACCCAGAGAGCTGCTTGTTGATAAACCCCCAGGCTCCTGGAACACGGGCTAGAGTTAGGGTTGCAGTACTCTTGATTCGTCAGTCCTGAGTCAGGCCGATTAGCTGAAGCCAGGGCCCCAGACGAACCTGGTTGTCAGTGTGGATTTCTCAAACAACAGGCCTCCAAGCACCATGGCCTCCCCGGCAGCCCCAGGAGGCCCCATGGGTCTCCTGCTGTGGCCCTCCTGTGTGCCGGAAGTGGGGGGCAGGGCTGAGGACGGTTTGTGGGCTGGTAGGTTTCATTTGCAAAGATTAGTGTTTATTTTTTCTGTCCTTTCATCACCCACCTTTCACCAGGAAATTAAGAATCACTTATGCTCCATCTTTGAATGTTTCTGACAGTGAAGTTTGGGTGTGTTTTTTTGTTTTTGTTTTTCATTCTGAGAAGTGGTGTCCTGGTAAAACTCTCTTTTCTTCAGCCTCACCTGTCATTTCTGAGTGGGGTTTCAGCCCAGGACATGGTCTCTGCTGCAGTCTGGCAGGGGCCAGCCCAAGGAGCCATGGGGCTCTTCCTCTGGGGGGCTGCCAGGTATTTTCCGGGAACTCAGAGTTTGCTGCAGGACATCAGTTGTGCCCGGATGTTCATGGAGCCCTGCATGCCAGGAACCGCCTCTGTCTGCAGGAAGGAAAACAGCCCTAAGCAGGGCTGAAGAGTCGAGAGATTTGTAGGGAAGGGGCCGTGGGCGTCCACGTGCACAGAGCAGGGCTTCCTTCCTGGATCCACCAGGAATTCTTGTGAGAACCAGCTGCCTGCAGGAGGACTCTTAAAAACGAATCCTTTGATGGGTCTCTGCCCCTTCTGAAGGCATGTTTCAAAATTCTCAGAGCCTGAGGACAAGCAGGAGATGATCACCCATGTGTTCCCTTGTGATTCTCTTCTCTGGTGGGTGCCCGGGGAGGAGTGGCGCTCGTGTGCCTCAGCACGGGGTCTCCTGGAGATCTGCAGCTGGGGTCTCCTGACCACAGCTGTCCTTGTGGGTGGAGGCGGCTCCTGGAGTGGATTAGGTTTCTGGGATGCCCCCTGCTTGGGGTGTCGGGGCCTGTGCCTTTCCTGGGTGGGGCTGCCTCTGCCCTCAGGTGGTTTACTTCCTGCTGCTCTTGAGTGCGGAGCCCTGGCGGCGCAGTGGTTAAGAGCTTGGCTGCTAACCAAAAGGTCGACAGCTGGAATCCACCAGCTGCTCCTTGGAAGCCCTATGGGCAGTTGCATTCTGTCCTGTAGGGTCGCTGTGAGTTGGAATTGACTCAACAGCACTTAACAACAGACAACAACAACATCCTGGAGCACACAGCGAAGGGGACGCCAGGCCCGTGTCCACAGCAGCGTCGCCGAATGCCCTTCCCCCAGCCCAGAGGGCTCTGTCTCTCTTGCTCCTCCCCCGACTCCTAAGTTTGTTTTTCCGGCTGAGGGCTTTTCCTGCCACTGACGTCAGGTCCTTCTTAGGTGGCGGTTTGTCTTCCGCTCGGCAGCGGAGGCCCTTGGTCTCTTGGTTTTGAATCTCAGCTCTTTGCCCTCAGGAGCTGTCAGATCAGGCAGGTCTTCAAGGCCTGGGGAGCCCCAGCGGGAGGCCAGCCGGGGAGGGGCCTTGGGTGCTCTGTTAATGGTGATCTCTCTCCACCCAGGTTCCAGGTGTGTGATGGTGGCTGCAATCTGTCTTGTGGGTATTAATGCAATCTTCAATGGTGGCTACTGTTCTCGAGCTGTTCCACAAAACTGGAGCGTGCTGGTAAGTTCCAGAGTCTGTGGCTGAACAAGCCCTCCAGAGGCACAGGGTGTCCTGGCAGGGGACCAGTGCTAATCCAGTGGTTGGGACCATCACACCAGCATCAGCTAGGGACCCCAGGCTGAAGGAATCTAAGCTCTGGGGGCGGGGCCAGGGCACATGGTGCCGACATCTCCCCCGGGGACCCTGATCTGTGCTGGTGAGAAGCACTGGTGGAGAGCGCTCGGCCCTGTGGGTGTGCTCGTCAGCGTCTCCACCACGGCCTGCTAGGGGGATGGATGGTCCCAGACAGCAGTGCGTGCTTTTCAGAGCATCGTCACATCCAGCTTTTGATCTGCCACAGCCTTCCCTGGTAAGGCTGACACCATCAACACCTGAGTATACAGTACCAAAACCAAACCAAACCTGTTGCTGTCGAGTTGATTCTGACTCACAGCCACCCTATAGGACAGAGTGGAACTTCCCCATGGGGTTTCCAAGGAACAGCTGGTGGATTCAAACTGCTGACCTTTTGGCTAGCAGCCTGGCTCTTAACCACGGTGCCGTCAGGGCCGGTAAGGACCTGGTAGGAGCATAAAATGAGATTATTCCACCTGAGGGGATTTTACAGATAAACAACGCTTTTCCCTTGACGCCCCTAAGCCTTTTTTTGAAGATTAACATTTCTGGTTAAAATCTTATTCAAATACAGCATGTACATCATCCCTGTCTGATTAATCCAGTTACACTGAATATAATGTCCTGCTTTCTCAATGACTCGGGGGCATTTTTTATGAGCCTTTTCAGGAACAGGTAGTTACCTTCAGCCATTACTGAATTATACAGGATTCTTACTGAGTTCCCCTAGACTGCTGGACTTCTCTGTTAAGTGATGGGGTGATGTATCTGTCTTTCCTGTCCTATCAGCTGTCAGTCTGTAAGCTTCTGCTCCGGTAAAGGTTACAGCCGAGAAAACCCTATGCAGTTCTGCTTTGTCACATGAGGTCGCTACGGGTCAAAAATCAACTCAGCGGCACCTGCCAACAACAATGGCACGTACAGTCTTAAAATAACACAGCCTTCCCAGAGGTCACCTGCCTGCCAGGCAAGAGTCTTCTAGGTCTCTATGGAAAGCTTAGGAGCACCAGGGCAGGCCAGCCGCTGTCTACGTCTCGGCCCAAATAAGGTGGCAAAGCTCATCCCCGAGACGGGCCGGTGCAGAAAAGATGAGTCAGAAAGGAGGGCAAGATTCCTGCTAAGGACGGGGAACCAAGCCGTTTCGGCCAGGAAAGTCATTAACACATTTTTGGGGCTTCAGCAATTTCACGCTCACAGCAGCAGGACCGGAGGCACCCACAACGCTGTGGGCCAAGTCCCGCCATCCGCCTGCCCCTCCCTCTCCTTCCTGGGCACCTTTCTGCACAGGAAGCCAGCAGCCTGTGCTGCAGGTACTTCTCCTATTACATCTGTTTCTCAGCCTAACCCGCATATGTCACATAGGGCAGCTGATGTTTATCCCACTAATTGTACCCCTTTCTAGTTAGATTGTTCTCTTGTCCTGCTTCTTAACAGCAGTATCCATGATACTCTTATTGATATTGTTATGCAGCAAAGCTTAAAAGACAAGGGTTTTTCTTTCCCCTCTGGGGAAATTGAGTGACCAATGAAAAGCCATGCACATAGTTTTTTTGGAAGCGAGTGGGGACATAAGGATGTTTTAAATGCAATAAATCAGCCCGAGTATTAGTCACGGAGGACGCAGGCGGGTGAGCCGGTCAGCCGCAGCCGCGGTAGCCTCTGGTGAGCTTGTGGCTGAACAGAGGGAGGGCCTGCCTGGTGAGAGGGTCCGGGGGAGAAGCGGCTCAGAGTCAGGTTACAGATGCTGGGGCGATGCTGAGAAGTGGGGTGGCAGGCCAGCCAGGAGTCGACGGGAGGAGGGTGTGTGCAGACCTGAGACGCTGGCCGTGTGCTGTCACACGGGGTCCCAGCTCTTGGGGCCTCCATGGTTAAAAGAATGGACATGGTTTATGGTAATGGGAAATCGGCCAGGATTATGGGCAGTGGTTGCACGGCATGATTACTGTAATGGATATCACTGAATTGTGCACCTGGAAAATGTGGATTTGGCAAATGCTGTGTTAAATATATTTGCATAATAATTTTTTTTTAATGGGTTGAGAGGAGGCTTTTCTGCCTCCTCATCTGAAGTCAGACTGCTGTGGCCTGCAGAGACGGGCCTGCTGTGAGGAGGAGGGTGTCTGCCCCAGGGTGAACCTTCTCTGAGCCCAGGGGGAGCTGGAACCTTGGGTGAAAGTGCTCGAGCAGCCCGTGTGGGCTGTGGAGGACCAGAGGGGCCACCAGCATTGGTGTCTTTGGAGCAGGAGTTACTAACTAAAGAACACCATTTCTCTACAGACTGTGAACTTCTTAAATGTTACCTGGTCTTTGTATTACTAATTGATACCAGCACTTGATTAAAAAAAAAATTAAGCTACCAAGTACAAAATGAAAGCTAACACACTCTTGTTGTTGTTGTTAGGTGCCATCAAGTCGGTTCATAGCGACCCTGTGCACCACAGAACAAAACACTGCCCCGTCCTGCGCCATCCTCATAGTCGTTGTTATGCTTGAGCCCATTGTTGCAGCCACTGTCAATCCATCTCGTTGAGGGTCTTCCTCTTTTTCGCTGACCCTGTACCTTACCAAGCATGATGTCCTTCTCCAGGGATTGATCCCTCCTGACAACATGTCCAAACTATGTGAGATGTAGTCTCGTCATCCTTGCTTCTAAGGAGCATTCTGGTTGTACTTCTTCCAAGACAGATTTGTTCGTTCCTTTGGCAGTCCATGAACACACTTTTAATTACTTAAAAATTGTTGTCACATATAATAGCCCCTATTTATTTAGAGTCGGATGGAGTGGGCATATTCCTTATGGGACTTTTGATAAAAATGAGTAAATGTTGTTGTTAGGTGCCGTCGAGTCCATTCCGACTCATAGCAACACTATAGGACAGAGTAGAACTGCCCCATACGGTTTCCAAGGAGCGGCTGGTGGATTTGAACTGCCGGCCTTTTGGTTAGCAGCCGAGCTCTTAACCACTATGCCACCAGGGCCCCACAGAGTAAATGAATTCTAGGGAAGAAATTATTAGCATTTAGGTCAAGTATATATAGATGGATCAGGGGAAACACAGAGAGAGAAAGAGAATTATTTCTTATTGCAGAGAGAAAAATGTCACAAAGCTCCTGGACAGAGTCTGGCTTACAAAGGGGAGGTTGTCCCCAAAGTACTGAGTGTCCCGTGTGGATTTTCTGGTCAAGGACAACGCAGCTGAAATGTTTTAGAACTTGATAATGTTCCTTAAGATATCAGGCGACACCCTCAGGTCTTCAAAATGGCATAGTGACCTCCCTGAGACAGGATATTTTACGTATATATTTACATCCCTCATCCCTCACGTGCGTGTTCTAAGGAGAATTTGCTCCTTAAACAGAGCCTGACCCTCCTCACTGGCCACCCCCTATGGTGCCTTGTGTTCCCGGATATCTTTGGGTTCTGTTTAAAATGATCTTTTTTACTACATTCCGAAGTTTGAACTCGGTCCCTAGTTAAACCTCTTCCTTGTTTACAGGGACTGAAATAGCCACATTCTGACCTTCTGTTCAGCCTGGGAACATCTATGGCGGTGTAGATGCATTCTTTTCCCATGCGAGAATTCCGTTTACGTGGCACAGTCAGGGAAAAGCTCCGCAAACAGAGACTCTCGTCTCCCTCCTTCGCTCATCCTTCTGCCCTTCCCTGTTCTCTTTCACTTCCAGTCAGCCTTTCTAGCCAGCCAGAACTAGGCAGACCCTCACCCCTTTCTTCCTGCTCATCAGGGGTCCAAATGTTTGAATGTGTGACGGCATCTTTGCTGTAGTTTGGGGCCCGGTGGGTTACTTATTCCCCAGGAAAACTGCAGGTACCTCCCATCCCCCAAGGTACCAGCTTCTGGGAGGAGGCCCCCCGTGGCCAAAGCTGCTGGTGGAGGCACTCAGGGTGCCATGGCCAGGGTACAGAGGCCCAAGGTGGGTCCCAAGACACCATCTCCCGGTTCTTAGCCCAGGGCATCAGCAAGACAAGGGGTTGTGTCTTGGTACCCTCCTGCAAATGTCTGAAGGTGTGATTGCATTCTTTGCTGTATGCAAGGGACAGTGTCTGGGGCTGAGGAACGAGACGGTGTTCTTAGGAAAGAAAGTAACAATCCAAGGTAATCCTTGCCAAAACCAAAGACGTGGCCTGGACAGTGAGAGCTGGTGATAGGAGCTCAGAGGAAGCCCTGCAGGCTGAAGGGGTCAGGAAAGGCCTGGGCAGGCGGGGTTAAGCTGAATTCTGAAGGGTGGTTTGTATATGCTGAGGGGGATTAGAACAGAAGATGAGACGGACTAAGAGTAGACACAGCATGTTCTTGTCAAAAGTAGATTAGAACCAAGCTTTTGAGGGCCTTGGAGGATGGGTCAGGGACTTGGGGAGCCACGGGAGAGATTTGAGCAAGGGGGGGGGGTGTTTTAGGAATCCTCATCGTCTTGCTGCCAAAACCATAATGAAGAGTCTAGGTAGAGACATGTATCATGAGAGACAAACCCAAGACAGTGGAGTTGGGAAGGAACAGAATATCCAAGAAGGGCAGGGTTGTGTGGACTCCTCTGAAGGGATGAGTTAGCGTGAGGGTCAGATCAGTGCCAGGCTGGGCTTGGGTGACAAAGAATAACGGGCAGACGGGGTCAGCAGCTGGAGCTGTTTTAAGGCAAGGTGATGAGTGTTTGGACACGTTGCCTTTGAGGTTGTGGCAGAAATGTCCAGGAGAAAGTTAATGCTCATGGGGGAATTGAGGAAAAGAATCATCCAAGAATTGGCTGTTGAACTCTCCAGAGAACAGAGCAGAAGCAGACCAGCCAGGCCCTGCCAAACACAGCCCAGGGCAGGGGAGAGACTGCAGGGACTCAGCCTTCATCACCCAGTGAGCCCAGCCCACAGGAGGGAGCTTCTGGGAAGAAGCGCTCACACGTGGCCCCTTTTCCTTCACCTGTTCGTTCAGCTCGTCCTTTCTCACAGCCCCTGAAAGCAGTGTGGGGGTTCTGATGCGGGCACATCTGGTGCCAGCTGCTTTCCCAAGGTGGCCTCAGAGCCTTGCTCTGTAAGAGCCCAGGGGCTGCCGAGTGCTGTCCCTATGAATTGTTTCAAGGTAGAAACAGCCATGGTGTGACTGCTGTTCCTCAGAAATGGTTTCCTGGAATAAACCCACACAGCTTGCTGGCAGGTGGTCAAGTTTAGGATGATGTGGAACTCGTCGTTCCAGGCCTGACAAGCTGAGGGTGTTGGGGAAGAAACTGACCTCGTGTCCAATTTCCATAAATGTTTTCACTGCACAGACATGACTGGGGGATGGGCAGGAGAGGTGTCATCTCCTTCAAGCTGGACCGAGTCTCTTTGAAGACCAATGTCCTTGAGGGGAACCTCCTTAAAGGGCTGCTCAGGTGTTAGTGAGGACGTGAGGCACGCCAGAAAAAGGCCGTGGGCTCATGAGGGAACTTGGGCGGCTATACGCCCAGAGGTAATGGCCGGCCTCACGATCCCCCTGCAACCCTGGATCCAGCCCCATGCAAAGATGCCCCACCCCTGAGCACGCCCTCCCTTCCACTACCCACTGGAGCTGCGACACACTGTGCACGCCGCCAGGGGGGATCCCTGGGCCCCACCTCCTCCCAAGTAGACCGGGGTAGCGGGGTAGCAGAAGAGGTGGGAGGCTTCCGGGAGAGGGTCCTCCTGCTGCTCCTGCTCCCCGGGCACAAGTCGCAAGCTTCCTCAGACAGACCTGCTCGATGAGCGTTACAGGACGTGTGGCCCGTCCCAAAGACGAGGTGTGCACTGCTCCTGCCCACTTAGATCTCTTCATCAGCGAACGTGTGCTGAGTGCAGGTAGATCCCACTGCTGTGCCGGGCACTAGAGTCAGAAAGCTTGATTTCACTGAAAGAGTTCATCTCCTCAGTCACTCCTGGGAGACAGAGCCTCCTGTTTCAGAGAATTCTGCTGAGAAAGTAAAGGGAGGAGGAGGGAAGTGAGGGTGGGGGGTCGTGGACCAAAGTTTCAGGCTCTATGTGCGAGTCAGGCCCTCACAGAGCTAACACTGGGGGCATTTCCAAATCAAGGGGCTCTAATTAGGACTTTTTAACTTACACTGATATGATAGGACTACTTGAATAATTGCCACCTCAAACAGGCAGATAAGATAGCTATTTAACATTATAGATGAGGTCTGGGTGTGCAGAGAGACTAAGATCGTCTCCATGATCCATAGGTATGTGGTCATTATATCGGGTCTTCTGACTTGCAACCAGTTCTTATTTCTACCAATTTGTACGGTGCCCCAAAAACTAGGATGTGAAAAGATCCACTGGGTCACAGTTCAGACGCAGCCAGAGTTGTACAGATGGGATTTGTGTAAGATTGTTTATTGACTAAGATTGTCCAGTTAGCCATTTGTGAAGGTGTTCACCTAAATATCTTTCTCATTTCAGATTTTAATACTAAACATGCATTTTCCCAAATAAGTCTGACTTGAGACTGTTAGATGGGTCATCAATAATGATGCTGTTTTCTCTATAGCCTCTTCCCACAAACAAGCATTTCCCTATGCAGAATTCTAGTATACGCGGATTTACTTCTCCATATACATTTTCTACAACCACAGATGAGTTTGACATGTTATGGGTGGTAAGAAAACAAGAGAGTTGAGACTGAGGAGACACAGGACAGTAAATGACAGAGTAACAGCAGGGACCTTACAGTGCGGCCTTTGCAGCATAAGCACACCAAGCAGAGTAGCGTTCAGGTGTGTGAAGAAAACCCCCAAGACCAGGGTGGGACTCCGCCAGGGGGTCCAGGAGCGCTTCAGGGATTGCATGAGGCCCCTTTTTTCTGCCACAGAGCGATTCAAATATGTGAACATTTCCTTGCAACTTCAGGGAAAGAAGGTTTTGAAGTGTCCGTCAAGGCTAACAAATGGAAATTAAATCTGTATTGCCCGTGTAGCTCATGGTGAGACCACTGATATTCTTGTGTGCGGTCTTTATGTGGAGGGACAGTGAGGTATGTTTACACACACACACACACACACACACACTTCACTGAGACTCACTAATGAATGTGGAGGGACAGTGAGGTATGTTTACACATACACACACACACACACACACTCTTCATTGAGACTCACTAATGAATTTTCCCGTGGGTTTCTAAGCCAGGAATTCTTCTATCACAGGCATCTCCAAAGCAAACCCATAGTGACAGAAGTGCCATGTGTGGTTGGGGTCCACTCTCCTGACTTGTTTCCTTTGTTTCAGGCTTGAGAAAACCTCGCCCAGTTTTGAGCCCTCCAAGACTCTGCCACAGCCTCTATCACACATCTGTTTTTCTCGAAGAAAAAAAATATATATATAATAAAAATGTTTTACTCTTTTACACTGTATAATTGTGAGAAATAGTGTGTTATTTGTGAACGCATGGCCTGACATACATTTCTGTACAGTTTGGAGATATTTTCAAACAAAACATAAGAGAAGTCGGCAATAAAACCAAGAGAGTGAGTATTTTTATACCAAACATTTTAAGTATATGACAGGATGGATTATCTTACACTGGGTCGGATCAGGATTTTTGTGCTTGACTTTTGAATGCTTGTAATTAATCCTTTTTTTTTTTTTCCTCTAAAGTGAGCTGCATGTTTCAGGCATGCTTTTAAATATTATCAAAACTTCCAGAATTGTATCGTGACTGTATAGAAGCCCGTTTCCCTGGGCTGAGTCTAGGGTGAGTTAGTAATTGGTGCATGTTAGACAGAACTGTGTTATCTGCAGCGTTAGGTGTGTGATCCCATTTCTAGTAGGATATCCCTGCAAGACAATCAAAAAAGCCTAAAGAAGTTTCTAACTCGGTGGCATGTTCACAACTGGGGTGGGGGGGAGTTTCACTGGTACAAATTCCTGGTCGGAGGCGTGCCCTCAGAGAGCCCTGGCAGCTTCAGATCGGACTGTGCCACACTGCGTGCCAAGTGTTGGTTTCTGTGGGTTTATTTATCTTTTACAGTAGCACCCTCTTGGGTGTTTGTAACTCACTTAATGCCTAACTCACATTCCTTAAGCCGTCCCCTTCCCCGGTGGAAGTGAAGAGTCTGTTTCACTGATAAGGAAAAAGCCCAGCTTGGGAGGCCAGCCTGCCCAGGAGAGAGCCCAGCCCTGCCTCTCCACCCAGCTGACTGCCGTGGGCAGCTCAGGGTTCCCAAGTGGTTTTGCCAACATGGGTTGAACTGAGTTGGTGTTTCTGAGACTTGGCAGCACCTTGCCAAATGAACCACTTAAAACATTGTCCTAAATCCCGTTTTCTCATTGTGAGACTACGTACCACAGCAGCACAGGAAGAGATGATGTTGCCAGTGGAGTTCAGGATGAGAACGTTGAGTTTGCTTCTAGAAGCAGCCAAAAAGCCCAGCTTGGGTTGTATGTAAGTTGACCCATTTCCAGAGTCTGTGGCTGCTCAGCCTCTCCCTCTCGTACAGCCACGTGTAAAATTGTATTGACCTGTCTAAGAACTTCCGATGACTTATATGGCTAAATGTGATCAGAATCTTTCTTACTGACCTGCGCACATCTGTGCTGAAGACTCAGTGTTTCCATGATTACAGGGCTGGTTTGTTTTTGTGTGTGTGTGTGTTTCATTTTTCCATTGGAAATAAAGATGTCAAGAAGCTTTTAAAGGTCATCAAAAGAAAAGAAGAGCCGGGGTGAAGGGTGCTTTCTTACTGTAAATAAGGGGACAAGGACAGCGAGCAGCTTGAGGACTGACGTGAACTCTGGTGTCTAAGGACCAGCTTCTGCTGTCTGTGCCGCCTGGCTCCTGGTCTTGTTTCTATGGGAAACAGAACAACTTCCACACGGTCTATTGTGCTTTTATAAATTGTTTAAAGGTACTTTTATATTGTCATTTTTAAAAATAAAGTGCTTATTCCAGCTGTCACACCATTGCTTGGCAAATTCCTTTTTCGCAAGAACCACCAAACACATCCCACACAGCAGACCAGCGACCAGCAGATCTTTTTTACCCAGTTTCAGGCCTTGACAGGGCTAAGGATTGGCCACTGAGCTGGAGGGAACAGAAGCAGAGATGGGAGAGTCGGATGTACTCCAGGGCACTGCACCGTAGGTCCCTCCTGACCTGGGAAGTAGGGTCTCACACTGACGTCGGAAGAGCAGTTTGCTGCTTCCCAATACCCCGAGACTGTGTGCCCACAGAAACCAGCTGCACTTCCCCGGCCTTTCAGGTCCACACCCAGCACGGCTCTGGGCACACTGGATCAGGGGTCTTTGCCTTCAGCCCATCTGTGAGCTTCCAACTCAGAGACTCAGCAGACAGCCTAGGAACTGAGGGAAGCTCATTCCTGAAAAGCTCTGCTGCCTCCCAGCCTGTCCCGGGTTATCCCCATCCCAGTCCGCCACTGGCTGAACCCACGGTAACTTCCGTATGGTTTTCACAAGGGATCCTGGATGGGTGAGCTCCGGCCATCACCATGCTGGCGGCCGTTAGTAATGGGCAAGTGACAGATCTGAGTGGTATTTACCTACCACTCCAGCGTGAGTTGTAGATACATTCCCACTGATCCATCAGTTCCGCACCAGCATCACCACAGTCTGAACAAACGGCCTCTTCCGTTGCTCTACTGAGGGAGGAATGCAGTGGAGTGTGTCTTCTGGAATCTGAAACTTGGGGTAAGAAGTCAGGTCTGTCCCTCTTATTTGCATACAGAATGCACCAATTGGTAGGCTCCAGAAAGACAATCTAAGCCATCTTTTTGGTTCAATGCTGAATAAACCTTTCCTCGGGAGGGAAGACGGGCCACTTGAGAACACAGAGTGATAAAGCTATATAACTGGCCTCTAAAATGAAACACTATGCCTCTGTAACAAAATTACAAATGAAAGGAATTTGGAAATAATCTTAAAATTTGTAAAGTAAAATCCACACCTCCAGGCAGTCGGATCTAGGCTTCAGGTTCAGTGGACCCAGTGCCTGCACATACGTCGGACCTACTTCCGTGCAACCTACCTGCAATTCCTGAGTTCATGGGTGGCATGAACAGTCGAGCACTCAACTTCTCACTCACCCAGAGGCACGTCAGAGGACAGGCCTGGTGATCCGCTTCCAAAAGGTCACCGCCTTGGAAACCCCATGGAGCACATCTACTCTACACACATGGGTCGCCATGAGTCAGAACCAGCTCCACAGCAAATGGTTTCTGGTTTTACTTGCAATTAATACTGCCTTCATCTCTGAGGTCCCCCAAACCCCACTACCCCACGGCACTTTAATTTTCCTGAAAGTATAAGGAACATTCTCGAGAATGCTAGCGGCATAGCTAACATCCCTGAACTCTAGATTCCAATACAAAAAAATTCTTGCGGTCTGTGACAGGGTGGCATATAGGAATCAACTATTAGTTATTTCTGAGCGCTTTGGGCAAGACATGCTTAGTGCTAAGGAATATGCAGATTTCTTCCCGTATCACTGGAATGAAAGAATTCCGATAACCAGTGAAAAGAACGCTTGCCCGGTTTTAGAGTATTTGCACATAGTTGCTCTCTTGCTTTTCAACTCTGAAACCTCTGCTAGACCCTGTCATGACATACAGTCTGAGGCAGCAGCCAGAGTATCTACTAGTGAGGGGTGACCTGAAATGTGGTCCTCAGAACGCCTATACTGAAGCCTATACTGTAGTAATGACTACAGGATGTGATTAGGCTCCTAAGTTAGGAGATTTTAGAGTGCCGTGGTAAAGCTTCTCTCTGCCACCGCTGTACAACACTCCTGAGGCTAAAACACTCCTACCTCTTCCCCAAACCAGCCTGCCTCCGTAACTGCTGAACGGCCCAAGGGTGACGACACGCTATGAGGATTGTTTTCTTCCCCCTCTCTTCCCAACTCTTAGTGACACCCATGGGGTTCTATGTTACCAGAGCCATCAGGAGTTCAAACCACCTGATTCCTGCTTTATGAGGGGAAAAAAAAAAGCTGTTCCTACAAACCATAACATAATATGCCCACGAGTAAAGACAAAGCAAGGAGCCCTGCTGGCACAATGGTTAAAAGTTCGGCTGCTAACCAAAAAGGTCAGCGGTTTGAACCCACCAGCCATCCCTTGGGAGAAAGACGTGGCATTCTGCTCCCACAGAGTACAGCTCTGGAAACCCTGTGGGGGCAGTTCTGCTGTCACAGGGTCGCTATGAGTCTGCATCGTCCTGACGACACACCACAGACAGATCAGCGAAGCCCTCCGTTCTCCATTCTCACACACACCTCTCTCATGGAAGGCCTGAGGGGGAAAAAGGGAAAATCCGGTCCTTAGGTTCCATTGTTCACTTGGAAAACTCCAGTGGAACTCTTTGAACATGCTAACGAACACTTATTTAGAATTTTAATTAGGTGAGATGCTTCCATTCCAGCCAAACTTGTCTTCTAAGCACAAAAAAAAAAAAAAAAAAAAAAAAGGCCTAAATGCCATGAGAAGTGAGGCTGCTGAAGTTAAAGTGTTTACCTGGACAAACAGCCTTTTTCCCTAACGAGAACAGAGACCATTTACCTTGGGCGTGAGGGGCTTGTCAAGCGAGTTAAAAATGCAGACCAGGTGAAATACTCTTCTAGGCGTCCGTGACTGACTCCGATCTCCCCACTGGCATCCGTGTCCTTTGAAGTGAGAGCCATGCAGAGTTCTGGTCTGCTGAAGTCTAAGAATGCTCAAAGCCCAGCCAGTCCCACTCAAGTTTCCCGCTGACGATCCCTTCCCCTACATTTGAAGTTGACTGCTAAATACTCCAAATTACACCCTGAAAAGTCACTGGTTTCTCACCAGCGTCTTGAAACCACATGGTTTGAGTCACAGGAATGTGCTGGCCCAGCTCCAAACCAGTGGAGCTGGACTAGTAACATGGCCCTAAACTGTCCAGAGGGGACGACTACAGAGTTGCCCTGTTGGTCTGCTAGAGAGTGACTGATCCTATTTATTTCTAATGCAAATCTTTTATGAGAGAAAATGTGCTTTTGTTTTTTAACTATGGCCAGAGGAAGGTCACCAGCGCAATACCAGGGCTAGTCTAGCTCTGTTTCCAGAGTACACTCCTCCCAACACCCACCCTACAGGATACGGACAGGTGTTCCACGGCCCACTTAGTTTAAGAAATAGTTTACAAATTTATGTGACCTTGGGCCTCCCCCAAAACACCCATTAACATCTCTCAGGACAATCCCACAAACTAACAGGCTGAGAAACGACCTGTCATCCATGAAGCACCAAGGACAGCAATCCTAGTGACAGTAGAGAATCGCGATTACCGCTACGCACAGCACCCCAGCTGACTACCCGGACAGCACAATGCTAGTCTCGGCTTTAGATCCGTTAATAAAAACTTAAGAGAAAGTCCAAACTCTTCTTCCCCACAAATGAATCCCTGGAAAATAAAAGCAGGGGCTGGGGGCGGCAGGTGACAGTGAGTCTCACCTTTTATGCCTCGGGAAACTGCCACTAGCTGATGAGAACTGGGGAATGTATAAATTAAAATTCCCGCATCACCACCCACATTCAGAACATGTTTTTGCGGCTGGTGATTTCAGACAGCTCACAAAGGACGCCAAGGGCTGCACGCTGGCGGTGCTGGCTGTGAAGGCTGGAGCGGGAAGTATGGTGTCCACGCGCTGCCTTCTCACTAACGCTGCCCAACAGGTATCCAGTGCTCCTCCATCCCCTGCGTCCCACCGTCATCTGGCCGCACTTACAGGAGGTGACGGCAGCAGCCAAATGCTCATTTTTTACGCTTTGTCTAGGTTCAACCACATTCTCTTCAGCTCGCCCCTAAAAGCCTCTCAAGTTACTGTGATGAATTATAGATCAAATGCCTACAGACTGTCCTACCCTTTTAACTCAATCAGCCATG